>NW_026897014.1:0-280925 GCF_033153095.1 Gastrolobium bilobum | reverse complement strand
TAAAATTTATCAAAAAATTTCAAATTTTATTTACAACAAAGGAACAAATACCTCCTATGTAACAATAACAATATATATAACTTTGATTTTCTATTTTCATATTTTTTTCATTTTGGTTTGATAAATTTTATACTAGATTCGCTAAATTAAAAAAAAAAAAACTGATAAATCTCTCATACTTAACTGATAATCAGACCGATGTGCAAATATTTTATTTTATTTTTTGTTAAACAATGTGCAAATATTTTATTTAACATATTGATTTTGCTAAAATTTGTGTACCTACAATTATGATTTTGCTTTTAGTGGTTATTATTATTAATTCCAATTGCTAAAATTTGGAATAATATGACTTGAGTTTGTTCAGAAAAAAACCACTAATTCCAAAACTATACCAACCTAACTAAATTTGATCTGTTTTGGTTCTTTTCCACCAAATCTAGAGATGACTTTAATAAAATAAAATAAAAAGAGATCAAAGGAAGAATAGGCTAATAATCTTTACAAAAAGATCTTATTTATTTATGAACAAAAGATCTTGTTTATTAAGAAAAAGATGTCTTTAAACTAAGAAAACAGACACCACTAAAATAAAACACAAAGTTCAACAACGGAAACATTGAAATAAAGGACTAAACTGGACCATAAAAAGAAAAATTCAAGCTAAACTTCTTTTTTTAAGTACAAATTCAGGCTAAACTTTATTTGAAAGAAAAAGAAAATCTCAGCAAAACTGAACTACGCGTGGCGGTCAGTGGTTGAGGAATCATCAAGGGGGTGATTGTATCTGTTGAAAAACCACATAGAATCAGACACCACAGCATCTCCATCATCATTTCGGTTCCAGGTATAGTGAGCATGTGTTCTGTTCTTTATATCGAAAATGGCATGTCCAAAACTGGGTTCACGGTACAGAGAGTAAGCAGGCTGAGGCTCTGTCAAGCTGCAATACAAAGGAAAAAAAAAAGAAAAAAAAAAAACAAATTAGTAATCAAACAAAATCTGACATAAAAGAAACAAGCCATTCATGCAAGGAAGAAAAATTCTGTAGAGCTTACTTTTTTGCTAAGCCTTCAATGTTCCCTCCGTCACCAATGGTTATGTACACTGGAGCTGCCTGATCTCTCACAGGTGTGGATTGAGCATTTACAATGTTGTATGCAATATTGGAGACACGGTCCTGATATATGGTGGTGCATAAACAACATCAGAAACATTTGTTTTAGATATGAAATCAAAAAAAAAAAAAAAATCAATTGAACTATGCAATAAAATTATTTACTAGAGTTGTAATATAATATTTTATTAATAGAGTATTAAGAATAATGTGTTCTGAGAAGGGATGGCATGGCATGGCACTTACAGTTCGTTCATAGGCATGTACGTGACCGGCAAACACAACATCAACCTTGTACTGCACAAACCATGACTCAAACTGCACCCTCATGGTTTCCCCTTCCATATAATGATAGTTGTAGCTATTATACCATGGAGCATGCACAAGAACAATCAACCAAGGAGTCTTGGTCCTATCAACCTTTGGTAGCTCTTGCTGAAGCCATACGTATTGGGGAGTATATTTACCTGAAAAATTATTATATGGAAAGAGATGGCACAAATTATGATACCTAGTTCAATATACATTATATGTATATGTTATAAACAATACTATCTACCGTTTTGTGTAAGCAGAAGAGAATTAGAAAGAAAGTTAAAGATAAATCATGTTTTCGACACAAGTCGAGAGAAAGTGATGTATCTAATATTACCATAAGATGAATACGAAGCCAAGACTATGATATGTGCGGGACCTCTCTTGATAGAATACCAAAAGGGTCCAGTACTTCCTGATGCCTTGTAAGGGACTGGGTAACGGTGGGAGAATGGCTTGAAAGGTTCTGTTTCGCCCTGAAAAGCATCATAATCTCCACTTTAGAATTTAATTTTGTATCCAAAATTGGATTTAGATCAAAAAGCAAAACATGAGGGTCGTCATATCAAATTGAGGAATTAAACTGTGAATAAAAGTAAACTCAACACAAAATCAAGCCCAACAAATCAAGTGGAAAGCTTACAATCTGTGGGGCATAGTCAACTTCATGGTTCCCTTGGGTCCATATCCAAGGTTGATAAGCATTATTTCTTTCAACAAACCTTCCCCATGAATCCCATCTTCTGTTGTCATGATTTGGGTGATCATCTGCATAAGAGAGGTCCCCAACAAACAACACAGCTTGTCCTTTCTTAGGGTTCATTTCGTAGTGAGTAAGGGTCCTGTTTGAATCAGAAGTCTGACCTAGATCCCCTGCAAAGAAAGCCCCATCATCTAAAATTAATTTTGAAATGCTTAAACCTCAATGCCAAGGTACCAAGTTCTCAAAAAAAGTTCCAAGTGTAAATCAACCATAAATTATAGTTTTAAAAGAAGAAACTTGCCAATGAGACCGAATGTATAAGGTACATCCGGGCCAACTTCAGGAGGGGTCACAAACCAAAATTGCCTCTCAGTATGCCCAATTCCAACCTTGTAATAATATTTAGTGTCATACTGCAAAAAGAATAACAAAAAAATCACAATGATCCATTGATTCAATTCAATAAAGAAAATTCTCTATCTTTTTTTTTTTCTATTAGGAAAAAAATAACATGCAGCCATTATTAATGTTCTCTTACATCTAGATTTTTAAGTGTGCAGTGATGAATAAAACCAGATGCATAGTTGAAGTATCTATAGGTAACATATCTTCCCTTGGCCACCAACTTGTGCGGGGTGTTCTCACTCCAATAATGAACTACACTCAATCCTGGTTCATCCTGAGTCACCCATGACACGATCATGGCCCTTCCCAATTGGTCACCTTGTGTTATATGAACCTATAAAACAAAGACCAACATATTTGTTACCAATTAAAAACAACAATTAATATAATGTTTACATGATATAAAAAAACAGAGAAAGGTACCTGCTGAGGAGCATTATAGCCCGGAGGAGTTGCAAATACGTCACTATCAAATGGCATATCAACAGACGGATATTTCCTTACGAAGGTGCTTGTAAAGCCTCCGTCGCAAAACAAAGGCACGTATAAAAGAAGCAAAATCAAGGAACAGAACACCATGGACATGGCAGAGTAACTCTTTAGTGCCATTGGATCTCAGTTTTCTAAAACTCTAGGATATGGTAACACAGCTGTGTATTCAAGGTATTTATAGAAGATTAAGACAAATGAAAAAAAATAAAATAACAAAGTTACAGAGTAAAGACTGTTGATGAGTTTGTTACATGAGAAAAAGATTCGGAAAACAAACAGATTACATAATAACAGAAATCACTAGAAAACTCAGTCTACTCGAAAACTCAGGCTATTTGAATTTAAATTATTTTATTTTTATAGTTAAATGTAACAAATATCAATAAGAGGTTTTTTTTTTTGTTTAATTTGAAATAAACTTGAAACGAATATTAAGATATAAATTTAAGTTCTTGTTTTCACTTAAATATTAAACTTTAATTTCTTTAAACTAAATATGACGTACTTATTGTTTTCCGCGCCAAACGATAAGATGATTTTATAACATTTATTAAACTCTCATCTTATATATTGTATAGTTATTTTAATGATAAATTAGATGTTATATCATAAAGTCAATTATTTTAGTAAAATCATTAGTACTTAATTACGTATACTTGCAAGTAGAGTTTTCAAAACTAATATCTCTGTTTTTTAGTTTTATTAAAAAGAAATTAGTTTAGGAGAGGGATTCAATTTAGTATTTTTTTTTAAGTATTGTATTATTTATTAAACATTATAAGTTAAATGATAAAATTTATAACTTTTTGGTACATAATTTTACAAGTGTACAATTTTAATTATTTAATTTATAACTTCATTAATTTTTCAATAACATTTGACATAAAATGTAATATTTAAAAAATTATGTGATATCGTTTTAAAATAATAACGAAAAAATTCAGAAACAAAACCTCTCTGTTTTATTTAAGCTATGGATCAAATAAATCATAAAGAGGATTAACTATTTGACATAAATTAGTTTTTTGAAGGTATGATTTGAGTATTTGACTATTTCTTGGTGTGGATAGATTTGATTTTGGCAAATAGGATGACGAGTCTTCTTTTGTTTTAATTTATTTAAAATACATAGTGGCAATTGAGGATCAAAAGTTCATAAATCAAATATTAATTGTGTATAATATAATAAAATATTATTATTTAGTTAAATGTGAAATAAAGGTATTAAAACCATGGTAACACAAGATAAAAAAAAAGGTTATTCAAATTAAATACTTTCATAATGATAAATTAGACTTAATCAAGGGTACTTGAATAAGTGTGTTTTTAGGATTTAATGTGACAAAATTGTTAAAATTTATTAACTGCATATAAATTTTTAAGAAGTTTAAGTATAAAAAATTATTTTTTAAAAACATGTAATTTAATTTTAAAAAATAATTTATTTTAACAAAAAAGAGCAACTTACATCGACACTGAAAGTATCCTTACTTTTATAAGATAACACTTCTTAGTTTTTACTTTTTACAATGCAAATGATAAGACATATATAAGGGGAGGGTTTTTTTTATTTCGGTGTTACTATATATATATATATATATAGGGTTTATCATCTATCATTTAACATGATCACAAAAAGTTTTCTACACACGCAACATTTTGTGGGGCCCGTAGCAAAAAAAAAAAAATTCGGCACGCAAAACGAATCTCTATAACATAACACAATCATTTTTCCTACAACATAACTCTTATAAAACCCATATATATATTACGTTACTTTAGCATCAGTTAAAAGGGAAAAAGAATTATCCCTTTCAATATTGTATCCGATATATGTTTTATTTGGCAATGCACATAGAGACAATATAGAGATATCGTTTTACAAAGATAATCTTGTCTTATATATTAACTGTTGAAAGTTAGATAGTTTTTTTTTCTTGAAAATTTTTAATACTCTTAAATTAGTACTTTGAAATAAAATGCTTTGATTCTTTATTTATGCTTATTCCCTGTCATACTGTTTTGAGATTCTCTATTTTTTAGTGGTAGTGTTATTAAATTTTAAATGAGATTTAGTAGATATCATATCTCAACTAATTAATACCGAATCTGTTTCGAGTTTGTTTGGATGAAGGTTGGAATGTTTCTTGGATGAAAATTTCTAGATAAATTAATAGATGTGCAGACTCATTTACCGAAAGATGCGATTTGCATGGACTCTCCTGAACAGGATCTGGTCACTCTTGTTAAACTGATATTTGGGATCCTGGGATAACCTCTTCTGCTGTTTTGGTGTCGCTGTGGCTATCTTCCCTTTTATTTAGGCCTGTTTCTTTGAGTATCATATCCGAACTAATTATGAAGCATTCCAATCTCTCTTTAGAAAATGATATAATCTCTTAATATCATCCTCCATTTTAAAACTTTAAATTCGAATTCTTTTAAATTAATTAGGCATGTTTCTTATAAAATTTGTAATCTTTTTATTATTTTTATTTTTATTTAAAAATTTACTTAAATTTAAAAATACTCATGTCAAGTACAGGATAATTACTAGTATATTGTTATGATCTTAAAGTTTGTTTCATCTTCTTAGGGTTCGCTAGATCCTACGAATTAGCGAAATAAAATAAAATAAAAATATTTAAAACTAATAAAATTATATACAATAATTATCCACCGGTGATTAATGACTGACTTCAAAATACACTTTATTTTCTTTTAATTTCTAGAGTCAAATTTTGTTAAGTATTCTATGCTTGGCGTCGCCCGTGAATTATGTATTGGTTCATTATTAAAAATATTTATTTTTCAGATAGTTATTATCTTAATTAAAATCGTTTAGTAAATTGAATAATATAGTAATGTATAAATACAATTAAATGATAATATAAAACATGACTTTTATATATCCAAAATAATTTGAGTTGAAATATATATTGCTAGTAATTAGTTTAGTTATTATTTGTAGTTAACTAAGTATTTTGTTACTTATATAACCAGGATATTATTATTATTATATATATATATATGTGTGTTCATTTTTTCTCCCGTCAATGTAGATAACTTATCTACGTTGAGCCCAAAACGATGTCGTTTTGAGGCAGAAATCAAGATATTTTTATAATTATAATTTGTTTTAGGGTTATAATAGTCTTTTTCTTTATAATTTTTTAAGTTTTTAACCCAAAACGATATCATTTTGGGAGTAAATGTAGATAACTTATCTACATTCACTGCAGAAATATTAAAGCCTATATGGATTTGTCTTTTCTAAAGTTACTTTAGATAACTTTATCTAATGTTCCCCAAAACGACGTCGTTTTGAGGTGAAAATTATGGTGTTTTTGTAATTTTAATTAATTTCAGGGTTATAATAGTCCTTATTATTCTATTTTTTTTATTTTTCAACCCAAAACGGCGTCGTTTCAATGAACATTAGACAAAGTTATCTAAAGTAACATTAGATTTTTTTTCCCATATATATATATATAGGGAAAAATGTTTCTGCAGTTAATGCAGATAAGTTATCTACTTTATTCCCGAAACGACGTCGTTTTAATATTAAAATCTTAAAAAATTATGAATATAAAGACTATTATAACCCTGAAATAAATTAAAATTACAAAAACACCATGATTTCCGCCTCAAAACGACGTCGTATTGGCTTACTGCAGACTGCAGATAGTTATCTGCAGTAACTGCAGAAAAAACGAACCCATATATATATATATATATATATATATATATATATATATATATATATATATAGGAAGGTTATACTTAAAACTTTTTTTTTTTACAACCATTACAACCATATAACACCGTTGATTTCCGCCAATCAACGATTATGATTTTCGCAAATTAAACTCATTAATTAATTATTAATTCACAATAAATGATAACCGTTGATTGGCGAAAATCAAAGGTGTTAAGATATGGTTGTAAGAGGTTGTAAAAGAAAAGGTTGTAAATATAACCCTCCTATATATATATATATATATATATATATATATATATATATATATATGGGGAAGGTTATACTTACAACCTATTTTCCTTTACAACCTCTTACAACCAATATCTTAACCGTTGATTTCCGTCAATCAACGGTTAAGATTTTTCCAAATAAAATTAATTAAATAATTATTAATTCACAATAAATCTTAACCGTTGATTGACGGAAATCAACGGTTAAGATATTGGTTGTAAGAGGTTGTAAAGGAAAATAGGTTGTAAGTATAACCTCTCCCTATATATATATATATATATGGGTTCGTTTTTCTTAAAGTTACTTTAGACAACTTTATCTAATATTCGTTGAAACGAAGTCGTTTTGGGGCGAAAATCATGGTGTATTTGTAATTTTAATTTATTTCAGGGTTATAATAGTCTTTATTATTCTAATTTTTTTATTTTTCAACCTCAAAACGACGTCGTTTTGGTGAACATTAGACAAAATTGTCTAAAGTAACATTAGATACTTTTTCTCCTATATATATATATTTTTTTTTTTGATATATATATATATGAGATGGATCTTTTGACTTCGGTGTAAGAATTGGAAGTCTTACTTCTCATCCTAACCGTTGATTTCTGTCTATCTAACGGTTATAATTTATTGAGTTAAAATAATTAATTAATTATTAATTTTAAATAAATAACAACCATTAGATGGACGAAAATTATCGGCTAAGATGGGGAATAAAAATTTTAAGTATTACAATGAAGTTAAAAGATCTCTCCCATATATATATGTATGTGTAACTTACACTGGTGTAAAATGATCCTGACTATATATATATATGGGAAAACATTTTCTCCTTTTAAAGAAGAAAATTTTTCTCATGTTAGTGACACATTGTATAAGTGGGTCCCACAAAATAGTGGAAAGAGAAAAAAAATTAAGGTGGGACCCACTTATGCTTTGAGTCACTAACATGAGAAAAAATTTCTCCTTTTAAAGGAGAAAATGTTTTCCCTATATATATGAATCAGGATAATTTTACACTGGTGTAAAATTAATAAATCTTACATCACATCTCAACCATTGATTTCTGTACATCCAACGGTTATAATTTAGAAAGTTATACAAATTAATTACTATTAAATAATCATTAATTACACTACAAATACCAATCGATGATTTCCGTCCATCAACGATGGTAAGTATAACCTCTCCATATATATATATATATATATATATATATATATATATATATATATATATATATATATATTGGGGTTGATAAGCATATTGATATGTGTTCATAAGTTGTGCATGCAAAGATACGGAGATAATACCATTTATATGATAACTCAAGTACCTAAAATTATTAGTATTATTTATCCACTATTATCTCTGTTTTTGTTTTTAAAAATAAATTTAGGAGAGGGATTCTTTTTAGTTTTTTTAAGTATTGTATTATTTTTTTAAAATTATAAGTTTATTGATAACATTTATAATTTTTTGGTATATAATTTTACAATTTTAATTATTTAATTTCTAACTTCATTAATTTTTCAATAACATTTGACATAAAATGTAATATTTAAAAAATTATGTAATATCATCTTAAAATAATAACGAAAAAACTCAGAAATAGAACCTCTGTTTCATTAAAGCTATGGGTCAAATAAATGATAATGAGGATTAACTATTTGACATAAATTAGTTTTTTGACAGTATGATTTGACTACTACTTGGTGTGGATAGATTTGATTTTGGCAAATAGGACAACGAGTCTTCTTTTGTTTTAATTTCTTTAAAATACATAGTGACAGGTGAGGATCAAAAGTTCATAATTCAAATATTAATAATACTATATAATATAATGAAATATTATAATTTAGTTAAATGTGAAATAAAGCTATTGAAACCATGGTAACACAAGTTAACTAAGTATTTTGTTACTTATATACCCAGGATATATATATATATATATATATATATATATATTTGTCAAATTATTTGAGATATATTTATCTCTGGCCAGCCCAAAGTTACGTTGTTTTATTTATTTATTTTCTTATATTTATTGATTTACCTTTGAATGATCATGATTTTTCTTTTCTTTCTTTCTTTATCACCATTGATCCATCTTTGTATAGTTATGATATATATACAGGGAGAAATCTTTTGACTCCGGTTAAGACTTGAAAGTCTTACTCCCCTTCTCAGCTGATAATTTTCGTCCATCTAACTGTTATTATTTATTTAAAATTAATAATTAATTAATTACTATAACTCAATAAAGTCTTACTCTACATTCTAACTGTTGATTTATGTCTATCTGATAGTTATAATTTATTGAGTTATAGTAATTAATTAATTATTAATTTTAAATAAATAACAATTGTTAGATGAACAAAAATCATCAGCTGATATGGAGAGTAAGATTTTCAAATCTTAACCAGAGTCAAAAAATTTCTTCCTTTATATATATATATATGTGTGTATTGAGGTTCATAAATAGATTGATATGTGTTCATAAGTTTGTGCATGCAAAGATATGGAGATAATGTTATAAAAAAAAAAAAAAAGATGGAGATAATACCATTTACATGCATGATAACTCAAGTACCTAAAATTCTGAGTATTATTTATCCACTATTTAAATTAAATTATTTCATTTTATAGTTAGACGTTACATATATCAATGAAGAGGATACATTTTTTTTTTGTATTGAAAAAAACAGAAAAAGGAAGAAAGGTATGTATATATTTTTTAAGTACATTGGAAATAAAACAGAAAAGAAAGAAAGATATAAATTCAAATTCAAAATCACTTTCTGTTAAATATCAAATTTCTATTCTTTTTATATTAAATCTCAGTTTTTATTGTTTTCCGTCTATATGTGATAAGATGATTTTGTAACATTTTATTAAACCCTCATCTCATATAACTAGATGTCATATCATAAAGTATCAATTTTTTAGTAAAGTCTTTTTTTGTTTGGGAAGCAATTTTTTAGTAAAGTCTTTAGTACTTAATTACAGAAACATGCAAGTAGATTTTTCAATTCTATTATGTTATCTCTGTCTTTTTATAAAGAAAAATTAAGGAGAGGGATTCATTTTACTAATTTTTTTAAAAAGTATTCTATTACTTTTTAAAAATTACAAATTAAATTATAAAATTTAAAATTTTATGAGTATATAACTTTATAATATTAATTATTTAATTTGGAGTTTTTATTACTTTTTTTAATAGCATTTGACAAAAAAAAATTATAATTTAAAAAAGGGTTTGGTGTTTGTTCTTATAAAGGACATATAGTTGTGTTCTTTTAAGTGAAAAAAAAATACATAATAGAAATCATTGGGAGAGAAATTAAGTAATTTTTTAATTTAAATTGTAAATAAACACTACAAAAATTCAGGCATTTTGTGGGGGTCATATTTTCATATTGTGGGGGGGGGTCTTTGACCTCTACAAAATACATTTGTGGCATCCTCAATAACCCCTAGTTTTACCTACGCCACAACATATTTTGTGAAGGTTTTGTGTGCAACGCCACAATTTGTTAAAATATTTTTTGGAGGCTCTAGACCCCCACAAATGTTTCAGTTTCTGGACGTTTAAGACCCTCACAAATTTGTTGAAATTTTTTTAAAAAAATTCATTTAAAATTTTACATTTCTTTTAACAAACCAGGTAGATTCAAAAGGATAAAAAAAATTCATTCCAAATATTTGAATACATATCTAAATAAAACTTGGTTTTCAAAGACAAAAAAATCATAGAGATATATAAATAAAATTAAAAACTAAAAGTTATTAAAAATTGATAACTATTCATGCAGTATTGTTATCTTATAGTTTTGTATGTGGTTATTAAAAATTTAAAGATTAAATTTTAATATACAAAATTTAAAGATTAAAAAATTTGTATATTAAAAATTTCATAAGATAAAACCATATGTATCTTACGTTTCAGTATTCTTTAAGGTTGTGTTTGGTAGCAGCTTTTTTGAAATTTACCTAAGCATATGAGATTGGCATTTGGGATTGTCCATGTTTGGTACATGGTATTAAAGAATTTTCCTAGCTAAGTGATTTGCCTATCCATTGATAATTGTTTGCAAAATCAGATATAATGCATGGTACTCAAATCCCACTTCCAAGGTGGTATTTCACAAAAGCTAGGTAAATGAAAAAAAATTGGCACAATAACTACCAAAATTACCCTCTTATAAAGCTATCTTCATCCTTCACCATAACTGGAAGCAAAGTACGATGAACACAGAGGCAATTTCTAGAGATTTGAATAGTCTAAAATAATGTGGCAATTTCTGATAGATTTATGACACTGAATGAGAGTACTCTTCACACAATCAAACATAGACATCGCAGGATGAGATTCAAAATATTTAAAAATAAAGGATATTTTGGTAATTGCAACTCATTTTCCCAACAATATTTTAACTCAAACCAAACATAGACTTTATAATATTTACCAAATTTTTCCGGTAAAATTTTTTCCAACCAAACAACTTTTTTTACATTTTTCTACCAAACTCACTTTCCAACCATTTTCCTATCAATTACATTTTCCTAGTATTCAAAAAATTTCTCCTCAACCAAACGCCCCCTAATAACCATATGATACAAAAGTTATTAAAGAACCATATGCAAATTTAATCTCCAAAAATTTCTCTCTCCACTATGGATATGCTATAAAATTACAGTGCTTCTTAATAGTTACAACGATAGGGCTGCACAAGATTCATCAAATGCAATGGGTGAACAAACTACTAAATCAACAAAGGTTTGAATACACTAGAGCCATGACAACAGGTCTAGTCTGATTCTCCAGAAAATGTTAGTATGTCAACTTGTTACTCAGCAAAACTTCCTAAATATATAGATCAGTCACAAGTTCCATAGATCCGAGTTTGATTCAGATTCTTCTCCCTTTTTAAGGGATGCAGTGATGCCCAGTTGACTGAAGCAAATGGCTTTCCCTAATTGGAAAAAACTTCATATAAAGGACTTGAGAAAGTTATTTACCAACGAGCTTATAGTAGGCGTATAAACCAGAGCCAGCAAAACCGAGAAATTTACCTCCCTCATCAGTTTTCCATTTCCACCATTGCAAAACAAAGCTTCAAGGTTAAGTGAAGATTTGGAATTAAATAGTAAGAAAATAAAATAAAGAACATATTATTTTATTTAATATGGTAGTGGTGTTTTTGTGTTAGCATTATGATAGACACTACTGGTTACTAGTTAGTTGAGTTGAAATCATGTGAGGACAGTGAGTGCTAGAACTCGGTGGCTATTTTTTTTGGAATTATGCTTGCAAAACAAAGCTTCATTGTTAAAGATCAAGTTCTAAACCTGAAGGATCAAGTAAAAGCTTTGGAATTAAATAGTAAGAAAATCATGCAAATAAAATAGAGAACATATTATTGATTAAAGTTTCATAAAAATTGAAGAAAATACCCAAAATCAAGTCACATTCACAAGCAAAAACAACACATAGGGGAAGACACAACTAAAATTAACACCCCCTCGTAGGGGAAAAACAACACATAGGGGAAAAACAACAATTCTTGATTCAATCTCATACATCTGAGATTCAACACCCCCTCGTAGCCTTCCAAAATTATTTCAGATGATGAAGAAGAATAAATTCTAAAAGAGAATCGATAAGAATATATATAGAAGGAACCTTGAACTTCATCTGATGGTAACGAGCTACTACAGAGAATGATGCGCTACACGATCTGATCTCATCATCCTCCAATGAGCCACTGTCTTTGTAACACCCCGTATATATCCGGTAATGTTATCATACTATCGTATTAAGTAATTAAAAATACGGAATATCTTTTCCTTTTCAATTATGACGTCATTATCATTACCAACTTGCTTAATTAATCAATTAAATAAAATCATGCCTGTATGTAAATTGCAAAAGACATCTAACTGAAATACCTCATTAATTAAATAACATAAGTATGAGTCTCTAGTCACGGAACTACAACACGTAAACCGGACCAACTAGCAGTTTATACAACTCAACTCAAAAGTACTAACAACATAGTGGCATGGACAACTCTCATGCTCACCCAAATAAGACAACAAAGCCCACATAAGTCTCAACTCAACAGTAACATAAAGATAAAGACGGAAAACATAAACAGTATCCAATCCAGTCATGCCAGCATATAACATATAACAGCAATAATCATCAGCTAAGCTCTGACCTCCTGCCGCCAGAGGCATCAGTCTCCATACTACCTGAACCTGAAATAAGTATTCCCCAAACGTGGGGTGAGATCTCTAAACAAGAAATCTCAGTAAGACAAGGGGTCCTCAAGGATCTTCCACCCCAAGCTCACTTACTTGTGCAATATAAGTTCAAAAGCAGTTTATCATCATCAGTTCTAAAATAGTGCAATGCAGCAGATAATCATGTCATATGTGTCAATTCTATTCTACTGGCCAGAGAAATGCAGGATTTATATACGTCTAATACCCACAAATAGTGCAAGACGCTACTTGCATCCACCCCGGATCACCATCTTGTATGACGCCACATACTCAGGCTTACCATCAAGATGGAACAACACATGCATATTAAAAGCCATTACACATAAAGCTCAATAGCATTTCAAATATTCAAAGCATGTAACACAACATGCATATAACCATACCCCCATGGGACATGGTGGAACCACAACATGGCTAAACCGAGGACACGAAAGCTTACCTTGCAAGCTAACACCCAAAGCCAAGAGTCCATAGCTCAAAGTCCAAACACAGTAGATTCACAATCTGTTATGGACCAATAGTATATTAATAAACATGCACTACAAGCATACAACATAAGATAACGCTTTTCCTCTACGTTTTACGTCTTAAGGCTTCACACAAAGCCATAAGCCCTTAATCACTTGATTCTGACTTAGTTAAGTATTTACAGAAGTTCAACTTCATCAATCTAGGGTCCACAAACCCCCAAACATCAGTTCTAGATGAACAGTACGCTACTGTTCCTCGCAAACCCAGAATATCCGGATATTCCTCGGGGGCATATCTGGATATCCAATATTCGGATATCTCTCTGGCAATATACGAATATCAATATCCGAATATCCAGATCCCCATATCCAGATATACAATATCTGGATATTTCACGAGCAGATATCCGGATATTTCACGACAGAATGCAGTTTCTGCATTTCGCGAAGATATCCTTCCAAGGTTCCATTTTTAACACTAAAACACGTTAAAGCATGCATTTTTATACCCTCATAGGTTTACATACCAGCTGGTTACTTGCTTAACCCATTAACATGCAAAGACATCACCTTTAACCCATAAAAATCCATGATCAAGGTTGTACAACTCACCAAAGGATCAAAACAGAGAAGTAAAGGCTCTTGGAGCTCTCCAATCTACCTCCAAGGTTCAGACCACCAAGGAAATACGAAAATGCCTTCACAAAAGTTGGTTCTTGCACCAAAAGATGGCTCATTGGCACCACCAATGCCAAGCCAAAGGTCCACACCCTCTCAACAACCCAAAGTCAGAACCAAAACACACTCTAGAAGCACCCTCCTCTCAGCAAAAGTTGTAACCCAACCTCACAATGCACCCACCCAAGTGTTTGCAAGGTCAAAGAGAAGGAAAATCAAGAGAAAATGGTGGTTTGGTCACAAGAGATGAAGAACATGCAATGGAGCAGTGAACACACCCCTGACCAGCCACCAACTCACGAACAAAACATCATAATCCTCCTAGGGTTGGGTGCAACTTTCATTTATATAGTCACTTAAGCTTTAAACACATTGTATTAATTTCAATTGCTATGCTTAGCATCTTAATCCCAAACTCAGGATTCTTAACCTACTCAATTTTACAAGAATTATCATATTTTTCTTATAATTTTTGGAGCACCTTTCCGGTACGCGTTTTTCATAGCCAGTACCAGTTTCTGGCACCAGTTCTTATTATTTTGACTTGAAACTCGTTTTACAAGTCCTACATGTTATTCTAGTAATTATCATGCACTTATTATAATTTTCCGGGATACTTTTTTGGTGCGCATTTATACTGACTAGCAGAACCGGTATCTGCACTTTTCTTCCGAAAAGCGACTTTCAGCATTCTTAATCACTTACTATAATTATTACAGCCTCATAATAATTATTAGGGTCAATTATGGAATTATTTCCTAATTTCACATAATTAATTAATTAACTTCCTTAATTAACGGTGCAGGTTCTTACGGTCTTCGTTGGTGAGCGAGGAAGAAAAACACTTATTGGAAGCGCTGGAAATATAGCTCTCTCTGAAACTCTAGCTACTGCTTCTCTCTAGAATCATATTGTTGGGATCAGAATTGAACCTTCAAAGTAACATATTTGCAAAAACAGAGTGAAGATCAAAACGAACATAACAGATCCAAGAACCAACAAGAGAGTGTGTGAGCTTGGTTAAACCATGTGTGTATGAGAAAAATCAGGGCCAAAAGGGTTACAAGTGTGGGTGCGAGTGCATGCATGTGTGTCCTTCAGAAGCTCGTTGAAGAAACTATCCATGGAACCACTGCTAGGAAATTCCCCCGTGTTTGGACTCGAGAACACTTCATGGTTCGAGAAATCAAGCTCGTCATCGTCCATTCCCAAAGGAAATCCCTAAAATTTCATTGCGGAGATGCCACCAGACCTAATCAGAAAACATAGAGCGAATTCCAAAATGTAGGAGCGAGAAGCAGAAAAAGAAGTACAATAGAAAAATAGCAAAACACTCAACTGATCGAAAAAATCAACATAGTTGGATCGCAATTATAGATGAAATGGAAACCCTAAGAAGATAATAGAATTTAGACAGAAAAGAAAGCAAACCAGGAAGAAGCTATAGGTTCACACGATTCCTTTTTGTTTTTGTTTTTTTGTTCTCTCTCTCAATCGCTTTTAATTTATACGTATTTCATCTCAGACGAGGGGAGGAGGAGGCATCGTGTGAAGAAGAAACCTGTCAAGCACCGACACTTCAAAAACCCTGACGATGTGTCGTGTTCGATACTTCCCGACACTCTCGGACACTCCGACACTCCCCGACACTCCAACACGCGTTATAGAAATTCAAAAAAAGGTTCAAAGGTTAAGTTGTGTTGAGTTTTTAGTTCCAACTATTAGATTCGTTGGATTACGATTACCATTTTATTGAGTTTAATATAAATATTTGGAATATCTTATGTTTCTTTGTAAAATTTATGAATATTATAAGTTTAGATAAATTTTTTGTTAAATTATTGAATATTAAATATAATATATACTATATAAATTAAAAATATTATTTAATATCAAAACGTGTCCTAACGTGTCGAAATCTATCATTTTTTTAGAATTAACGTGTCAGAGTGTCGTGTCGTATCGTGTCACGTGTCCCGTGTCAGTATCGGTGCTACATAGGAAGAAGACGATGCAACCATTCTTCAGAACTTGGGAATTTTATTAATTGTTAAAAAGAAAATTATAGCAGCCATATTCAAAAAGAGGTAGGATATTCATACTATCAAATTTTTCTACTACCACTTCACTACCACTTTAATCACAATTGGATTAGAGGAAAAGTTGAATGAAGAGAGAGAAAAGAAAATCAACTTTTGAATCCAATGGTGATTAGAGTTGTAGTGAAATGGTAGTAGAAAAATTTGGTAGTATGAATATCCTACCTCATTCAAAAAATGTTCAAAAAATTTGAGAGTAAACATTGTGGAGGGAAAAACTTGCCATAAAATTATAAAAACTAGCAAAAAAAAATGGAAATACTACGTGGCGTTCTCCAAAATGCCACAATATATATAATTACCGGGGTTTTTATAAACCTCCACAAAATAACCTCCAGGAATGACCAATTTTTTTGTAGTGAAAAAAATTAATTTTAACTAAAATAAGTATTCTTTAAAAGGAAGAACTTTTTCGCTTTAAAAAAACAATGTAATAGCATTTTTGAATAATACCGGAAAGCAATTCATAAGTAGAACCTCTAAATAACTGAAGTTGTGGATCAAAGAAACGATAATGAGTATTAAATATGGGAAAAATGTGTGTCATTTTAAAGGATGTAAAGTTGTGTCATTTTATGAGAGAGAAAAAAATAGATAAAGGAGAAAAGAGAGTTGACAAAAAAATAAAGGTATGGGTCCACTTCTTTGTGAGAGTGAAAGGATATAAGTTATGTCATTTAAAAGGATAAACACTTTTTCCATTAAATATTTGACATTAATTAATCAGAGTTTGAGCTTTATGATTTGACAATTTTTGATCTAGATGTGTTTTGATCTACTTTTGTTTTATTTATTTTATTTGATATAGTGGTAAGAATTGAACACATGATCTTATATTCTAAGACAAACTCATTCTTTGGCAAGTCCGCTGACGTGTCGCTTCCTCCTTCACTTTCACCTTTGTGTTCACACTACAAAATTTTAATAACATTTCCTTCTTTGATAAATCAGTGAATAAAATAAACATAAAACAAAATCAATTTTTCAAGAGCAAATCGATGGACAAGATTTCTTCGTTTACATCAATGGTCAAGATTTGTTATAAATGGTTGGTGGCAGACAGAACATTTAATGTACCTCTACTTTCTACAAATTATTGTTAATGTGAATTTCAAAATTTGAGTTTGAATTTTAAATTGAAATTTTAAATTTGATTTTTGAATTCTGAATGTGGCATGCAACACAATTAATGTTGAGCTACTTTCTGTATTGGATTGGTTAAAAAATTTAAAAAATACATCTACTTCTCTGTACAGGATGACATTGTTGCTTCTAATTTTTTTCTTTTTTTGCTGCTGCCAAATATCAGTTGTTTGCGCGTTGCTTCCTCAACCAAATAGCTTCTTCCTTCTCTCTTTTTTCGTCTTACCAAAAATATGTTTTCAAAATATGATTTTCTGAAGGATGTCAATCTTGCCAAAGAGGATTGGAGGATTAAGGTGAAGGTGGTTCGTGGAAAGTTCCTAACTTTCAGCGTAGAAATTTTGACGACAATGTTGGAATGGTTTTATTGGATGAACAGGTAGTTGTCTGTGTTTTTTAAATCTTCCATGTTTGCATTTTTTAAATCTTCCATCTTTGCGTTTTTTAAATCTTCCATCTTTGTTCTGATCATTTTAATTAACGTTATTGATGTGAGTTGGTTGCGTTCTTTTGTAGGGTGGTAGGATCCACGCCATTGTCAAAGATTCTTTGCCGGTGCGGAAGAAAATCCATGAAGGAGAGTGCTATTTTATAAAAAAAATTGGAGTTGAATTCAATAGCGATGTGTTCAGGCCAACCAAGCATCAGTATCGTTTGTCTTTCAATTTGAGGATTGATCTTAAATCAATTGTTGATTCTAATATTTCTGTGAGTGAATTTGATTTTGTTGATTATGACATCATTGAGAAAGAAACATCTGACTCTCCTTATTTAGTGGGTAATATATTTTTCCTGACTGTTTTTTATTTTTAAATTTTTGCATTTTTTTACGAACTCTTTGTTGCCCTCTTTTTTTTGTAGACGTCATTGGTTTAATCTCAGGAATTGGGGAAGTTTGTGAACGTGTGGTGTCTGGTAGGAAGACGAAAATGGTTGTGTTGGAGCTTGACAACCTGAGGTATTTAAAATTGTAGATTTAAAAAAATAAATTTTGTCAAGCTCTGTTAGCTTATATTTTTCGTGTATTACTGTTGTTCTTGCTGCAACTCATATGAAGGGGTCACAAGCTGGAGTGCACTTTGTGGGAGCATTATGTGGATAAGGTCCAATCTTTTTTGGCAAACAGCGACACTCCTCATAACGTCATGATAGTCCAACTAGGGGGGATAAAATGTTTTAGGGGTATGATTTTTCCAAACAAAACGTTATCAGTATGATGCTTCTGTATTCTGATTTATTCACGTTATTTTATTTTTGGCTTTTCGGTTTTTATTTGATATACTCAACTCGATATGTAAGGTTGGGTTAACAAATACAAAATATACAACAAGGATTGTCATGGATTCGAAGATGCCAGAGATCGTTGAGTTCAAAAAATGGTGTGTTTGTTATCCTTGAACTCATTTGACAATTTATTTGGTTAATCATTTATGGTGTTATGAATTTTTTCTTTATAGTCTTTCAGCTGATAGTGTGGAAAGTAGTCTGAGGATGACTTAGTTGTCTACTCAGTCCTCCTATTCTTACGAAAATGATTTTCTGAAGGATACTGAAAAGAAGTCTATCAGCGATGTGAAGCTTTGTGGTGAGGTAAATATTGAATTTCTGTTTTTTTTCACTTTTCTTGAATTATATCAAGTCTGTGTGAATGATGTGAACTGTTTGCCTGCGATTGCTATATTTAAGGTTACGACTTGCATCACGTATGGGACTATAAAATCTATTGAGAGCAAATACAACTGGTGGTACAAGTCTTGGAAAAAATGTCCATTTTTCGTTTGTGAGGATTTTGAGAAGTGGTACTGTAAGAACTGCCAAAAACATTGGGAAGATTATTATCTGAGGTAATATATTGTTCTTGATTTTTAATTTGTCTTTAATCTGTATGCTTAATATTTTTTTTCTGATATACAATTTTGCAAAACAATAGATTTAGTGTCTAGGTAAGAGTTGTGGATAACACGGATTCCGCATCATTTCTTTTGTTTGATCGCGACTATGTGTCTTTGTTGGGCATGAGTGCTGATGAATTGTGTGAGTTGCATTGTAGGAGGGTTTGTATTATCTTTTTTTTCTTTTTTGAAAAGTAGTGGAGCCCATTTAATATTTTGTCTCTACATATAAGAAGCTTCTCTTCTTCAACATAAAAACACTAAAACCATAATTTATCCCTTATCATAGTTATCATAATGCATCCAATGTATGTTTTATTTGTTAATGAACAGAGTGCTTCAATAAGTTGCACATAAAGACAATATACAGATATAACTTTTTTACATACATAATCCTGTCTGATAAAAAAAATAGAATTATCAATGTTGAAAGTGAGATAATTTCTTTTTGTTTTTTCTTTAATTTTTTAATAATCTTAAATTAGTTATTTTAAATATAATGCTTAGATTCTTTATTTATGTTTATTTCCTATCAATTTATTGTTTTTTAATTTATTAAAATTTCTTAATTTTTAATATTGGTGTCAAATGAGATTTTATACTATCATATCCAAACTCATTAGTAAGCAATCCATTAAGTTTGAACATCATATTCGAACTTATTAATCAGACCAATTCTATTACATACATAATCTTCTCTTTTCAAAGTGATATAACTCTCATAGCTTTTTTTTTAAAATTAAATACGTGGGATTTTTTTTTTTTGGTGAAAAAATAGGTGGGATTTAATTTGTGAAGAGGGATAGACACAAAAAATTCACATGACTGAATCATGTGTTTTATGTCTATTTCTCTCTTCATAAATTTTAATTGAATCTCACCTATTTAATGCCAATGAAAAAAAGAAAAGAGACTCAAAAACTTTTACATAATTTTTACTTGACTATATCATTTAAAATTCTAACATTGAAGTGTTCATTCTCTATTAAAGTAAAAATGAAAGAAATACTAATTAGAATAGTTATTATGCTAAATACAACAAATTGTTTAAACTTTGAAATTTTTATTTTCTATTTTTGTAAACTGACCATTATTATTTTTTATATTAAATGATAATAATTTATTTAATATAAAAAATAATATTAAGAATTTATTTAAAAATTAAAATACAAAGAAATCTATCAGTCTTTCAAGGTTATTGAATTTATTTTTTATAATTTCATATAAAAATTATATGTTTGAATAAAAAATTAACTTTAATTAATTTAGATAATGTATTTTAAATTTAACCATATGTTAAAACCATATTCTTAAATCAGTTACCTTTAAATATAATGTTTAGTGTCTTCATTTATGCTTGTTCCTTATCAATTTATTATTTTTTAAATTTATTGATTTTTAATGATAGTATTATTAAATTTCAAATGAGAATTAGTAGATGTTATATTCATACTAATTAGTAACTAATCTACTTATATTGGATATCATATCCAATATAATTAGTAACTAATCCATTAAGATTGAATATTATATCCAAATTAATTAACAAACAATCTATTCATGTATATCGTTTTTTGGAAGTGACATATCAATGTGCGGGTATTTTCTTATGAAAGTGCTTGTGAAGCCTCCATTGCAAAACAAAGGCACATTCAAAAGAAGTAAAATCATGGAACAGAAAACCAGGGACATGGATGCAGAGTAACTCTCTACTGCCGTAGTATCTCAGTTTTCTAAACCTCTAGGATATGTTAACACAGTGTTACATGGGAAGATACGAAAAACAAACAGATTACATCACTCGAAAATAATGAGTGCAAGGACCTCCTTACGATTGACTTGATGGGCACTTGTAGCCCAAAGTTATGTAACATGTTTTAGTCCTTTATTTCCCAATTATTCAAAAAAAGAAATCACTCAAAAACTCTGGTCTCTGGGTATTGATAACAGATTACACTCAGGCCAGAAAACTAACAGACTATCTACTATTTAAATTTAAATTCTTTTATTCTATCGTTAAATCAGTCAAGAGTATTTTATTTTTATTTTTTTCAGTGGAAATAAACTAGAAATGAATATTAAGATATAAATTTAAATTCTTGTTTTCACATAAATATTAATTTTTTAACAAAACATACATACTTATTGTTTTCCATTTCATATGATAAGATAATTTTATAACATTTATTATATATATATATATATATATATATATATATATATTGTATAGTTATTTTAATGATAAATTAGATGTTATATCATAAAGTCAATTATTTTAGCAAAATCATTAGTACTTAATTACATATACTTGCAAGTAGAGTTTTCAAATCTATTATCTCTGTTTTTTGTTTTTATTAAAAGAAAATTATTTTAGGAGAGGGATTCATTTTAGTATTTTTTTTTTTTAAGTATTGTATTTTTAAAAAAATTATAAGGTAAATGATAAAATTTACAATTTTTTGGTATATAATTTACAAGTTTACAATTTAAATATTTAATTTATAACTTCACTAATTTTTCAATAACATTTGACATAAAATGTAATATTTAAAAAATTATGTGATATAGTTTAAAATAATAACGAAAGAATTCAGAAACAAAACCTCTGTTTCATTTTAGCTATGGATCAAATAAATGATAACGAGGATTAACTATTTGACATAAATTAGTTTTTTGACTGTATGATTTGACTATTTCTTGGTGTGGATAGATTTGATTTTGGCAAATAGGATGATGAGTCTTCTTTTGTTTTGATTTCTTTAAAATAATAGTGACAGGTGAGGATCAAAAGTTCATAAATCAAATATTAATAATAGTATATAAAATAATAAAATATTATAATTTAGTTAAAGGGAAAAAAATTATATAATATTACTTTAGACAATTGAGTCTAATGTTCACCGAAATAACGTCGTTTTGGGATTGAAAAATTAAAAAATTAGAATGATAAAGGCTATTATAATTCTGAAATAAATTAAAATTACAAATACACCATGATTTCCGCCCTAAAACGACGTCGTTTCGGTGAATATTAGACAAAATTGTATAAAAAAAGCTTTAAAAAAATCAAACCCTTAATTAAATGTGAAATAAAGCTATTGAAACCATGGTAACACAAGATAAAAAAATAATTCAAATTAAATACTTTCATAATGACAAATTAGACTTAATTTTTTTTTTTGTAATAAAGGAGGGGAATTAGACTTAATCAAGGTTACATGAATAAGTGTGTTTTTAGGATATAATGTGACAAAATTGTTAACTGTATATAAATTTTTAAAAGAATGGTTTGTTGGTGAGGACAGGGAAGGACGATTTCCACTTTATTGGTCCCAAGAGCATCATCTTCTTATATCAACCGACTTTAGATTGAGGTTGTCTAGGGAAGATAAAGTCACTGCCAAAGCTTTGCTGGGCCATGTAAATTTCCAAGGCCATCTTAGCGCTGCTTCTCTTGTAGCCAGGGCACAGACCGGCTCAGAGCAAACTAGTATGCTTAGTTGTTTTTTTCTTGCTGCTGTGTGTTTTATCCAATATTTTCTCAATTTACTCATATTTTCTTTCATCGTAGATCCAGAAATGGAGGAGCCGGAGTATATATTGGCTTTGCAAGGAAAATCATCATCTCGTCCTGACCATGCTGCCAAAAGACAGAAAACTCTTGGAAACTCTACTGCAACCACCTCTGTTGTCCCAGCTGCTACTCCCATTGTATCAGTGATGGATCTTACATATGAACCTGACAATTGGTTGGAATCCAATTTCAACCCTAATGCTCAGGCTAAGAGTTTTGGAAGCACTACGCGAGCAGTGGTGTCTATTGACAGAGGTACCATAATCCCTCCTCTTCCAGCCAGACTAAGGAGAAGAGCATTATGGGAAACTGGAGTTGCCGCTAAACTTCGAAGTGTATCTCATCCTCCTCCTACGTTTTTTGGTACCAGGGTGATCTCCCGTACCGAGATGGAAGAGCTCAAGAGAATTGAGGTGTATGCTTTCAAGGCGGCGTCTTTGTTGAAGTCGTATTGTCTTCTATTAGAGAAGCATACAAAGCTCTTAGCTGAACTTGATGATCTCTGTGCTGATCGTGATAAGGTGAATAAAGAGAATCAAAGCTTAACCAACGCTACTGCTGATTTAAAATTGAGCTTAGAACAATCCAAGGCTGAACTGAAGTTTGTAGCTGACACCTTCAACCTTGAAGCCGACAAGGATGTTGTTGTTAATCACTTTAAAGAGAGGTCCGCTTTGATTGCGAAAAAAGAGGCGGCTGCAAATAATTTGACCTTGGAGAATGGGAAGTTGAAGTCTGATCTCCAAAATTTACAGACTTATTATGATCTCAGCTAGTCTGCCTTAGAGAAAACGGTTAATAGTGTTTTTACCAACGCCATCAATCAGATGAAGTATTTCAACCTTGATGTGACGTTGAAAACTGATCAGCTTGATTATTTTGGCTACATTCGAGGTGGAGTCTAAGTTCCTCCAAGAATCAATCAGGATCTAGATACAACCGAGGAGGTAGAAATTACCCCGAAAGGCGAGGCTGTTGGTCAAACTTTTGTTGCTGAAATGATCGAGATGCTGCGGAATGATCAGCCAAAATTGACTTTCTTCGAAGGACCAGAATGTCGATTTTATCTTGTATCTTCAACTTTTCCTTTTTTCTTTGGGGCTTAGAAGCCCCTTTTGGTATTGTAATAAATATTGCAAGGTTTTAATCTTGGCTTTTTGACCTCAACCTTTAATTGCATGTTGAGTTGGACCTGGCCGAGGTCTTTTCGTAGATTCTGCTATGTTAGCAACCTGGTTTTACTTAACCCGGTTTATTTATTTTAGGGTGGCATGTTGACCTGATCAGGGTCATTTCAATTCACCATTTTTTAATTTCTTAAGCCTGATTTCTTTATCAGAACTTGCACTATGTTGCATTTTTAGCAACAATTGGATTCTTAAGGGCGTCCCTCGTTTTTCAATGCCTCGGCTAGAAGCCACTGCCTTGCATTATGGTAACTTACCATGTTGCCAGGTAGGTTCCAATACCTCGGCTTCTTTTAATTCATATGAAAATGACAAATACTCTTCGTTTATTGAGAATTGAAGATTTCTTGACATAGCTTTTCATAACAAGCTTTGAAATTACAACAAAGAAAATTCAACTCTCAACTGTAGTGCTTTTTCCATCTGGAGTTTCCAGCATGTAGGCTCTTTTTTCAAGTTTTTCTTTCACCTGATAAAGTCTCTCCCATCTCGAGGCTAATGTTCCTTCTGCTGTATTCTGTCCTCCAATTTCTGCTCGTCGGAGAACTAAGTCACCTATTTCAAATGACTGGGGTTTCACTTTCTTATTGAATCGGTTTGCTATTAACTGTTTTACCGCAATATTCTGGCAATGGGCTATAACTCGGACCTCATCAATCAAGTCTAATTCAACTGCCATTTTTTATTGTTTTCTTCTTCTGTTTGTGATAGAGTCTTAACTCTCCTCCAAGATGGTTCACCTAGCTCCACCAGAATTATGGCTTCGCATCTATAAGCTAACCTGAAAGGTGTTTCTCCTGTCAAGGTCTGTGTTGTGGTCATGTATCCCTAGAGAACATAGTATAATTCTTCAACCCACTTTTCTTTTGCAGCTTGTTCTAATCTTTTTCGTAACCGATCAACAATCACTTTGTTTGCCGCTTTAACCTGACCATTAGTTTGCGGGTGTTCCACCGAGGCAAAGCGATGTCGAATATGGAGATTTGCCATCAACTCTTAAAAGTATCGATTTGCAAATTAGGTTCCATTGTCAGTGACAATCTCAGCCAGGATGCTAAACCTGCATATCAAATTTATTTCAAATAACAATTGTATTCTAGCCGAGGTGATAGTAGTCACTGGCTAAACCTCTATCCACTTTGTGAAATAACCGACGGCTACAATTAGCCATCGCAGCTGGCCTTCAGATGTTGCGAACGGACCTAAAAGACCCATTCCCCACTTGAAGAATGGCCAAGGAGCAGTAATAACACTGAGCTCTTCTGGAGGAGCCAAAAGATGTTTTCCATGCCTCTGCACTGGTCACATTTCTTGACTTGTTCATTGGCATCTTCATTTATGGATGGCCAAAAATATCCAACTCTAAGTGCCTTCTGAGCTAGAGCCTTGCTTCCAACATGTTGTCCATTGATTCCCTCATGGATCTTGGATAAAACATATTGTTCCCTATCCGAGTTCAAACACTTCAATAAAGGAGAATACAATCCCTTTTTGTAGAGTTGCCCCCCTATCATTGTCTATAGAGCTGCTTCTTGGATTAATTTTCTAGCTTCCTCTTTTTCTGGTGGTAGAATTCTTTTTTCCATATATGTCACCATGGGGGACCGCCAGTCTTCAATTGTTGTGATTATCATAATACATGTCGGCTCTGGGACATTTTGTTCTATCACTGTCCTGTGATTTCTACTACCATTTGTACTTGCCAATTTGGATAATATATCAGCTCTGTTGTTCTCATTCCTGGGTATGTGGCTTATATCCACCTTTTCAAACTCGGCCATCAATTGCTTGGCTACTTCTAGGTATTTGGTCATCAATGGTCCTCTAGTTTAATAGTTACCTTCAATTTGAGAAGTAACCAATTGAGAATCACTGAACACCTGAAGTTTATGTGCTCCAAGCTCCTTGTTTGTTGTAACCCGGTTATGAAAGCTTCATATTCCGCCTGATTGTTTGATGTTTTAAAATTTAGCTGAAGTGAGTATTCCACTGATATGCCATTAGGGCTTACAATGATTATCTCGACTCCACTTCCCTTTGCATTGGAGGAGCCATCAACATAGATCTTCCAAACATCTTGATTTAGCTAATCTTCATCTTGGATCGAAGTGAGCTCTCTGACGAAATTGGCTAAAGCCTGAGATTTGATAGCCTTTCGATTTTCAAAGGTGATATCAAACTCTGATAGCTCACTTGCCCAATTCATCATTCGTCTTGCCAAATCTGGTTTATGAATGATCAGCCTAATCGGTAAATCTGTCCTGACCACCACCTTATGCCCCTGGAAATATGCTCTGAGTCTTCTAGCAGAGATCAACAAAGTGAATGCTACTTTCTCCAACTTTTGATATCTAAGCTCCACTCCTTGTAACAAACGACTTGTGAAGTAAATTGGCTGTTGGCCTTTCTCATTTTCTTGTCCTAATACAACACTTACTGCTATCTCTCCAACTGAGAGATATATTATCAAAGTTCCTTACGGCCTTGGTTTTGACAGAATCGGTGGGGAAGCCAATTGTTCTTGGAACGCTGTTTTGCATTTCGAGCTCCACCCATACTATACCTCTTTTCTCAACAACCTGAAGAAAGGCAACGCCGTTTCTGCTAATCGTGGCAAGAATCTGGTAAGGGAAGCCAACCTTCCAGTAAGCTTTTGTATTTCCTTCTTGCTTTTTGGTGTTTGCATATCTAGTACCGCTCTACATTTATCCGGGTTTACTGCAATACCTCTGTGGGTTAACATGAAACCCAAAAACTTTTCAGCAGGGACACCGAAGGCACATTTTGCCGAGTTTAACCGGATATTATGCCTTCTTAACTTTTCAAAAATTTGCTCCAAGTCTTTGATATGCGTAGTAAGCTCCAATGATTTTACTATTATATCATCAATATATACCTCCACATTTTTTCCGAGCTGGTCTTCAAAAACTCGGTTCATCATCCTTTGGTAAGTAGCCCCGGAGTTCTTTAATCCAAATGGCAGCAGTAGTTTGCCCTTTCTGAGATAAAGACAGTTTTCCCTTGATCATCAGGATACAATGGGATTTGGTTATATCTCAAATACGCATCCATAAAGGATAACAATCTGAATCCAGAAGAACTATCCACTAATTGGTCAATGTTTGGCATAGGGTATGAATCCTTCGGACATACTTTATTCAAGTCAGTATAATCCGTACATATCCTCCATTAACTATTTGGCTTGTTCACCATTACTACATTGGATAACCAAGTAGTGTATTGTATTTCTCTGATGAATTCGGCTTCCAAAAGCTCCTTCACATGATCCTCTAGAACCTGCCTACGTTCAGAGCCGAGTTTTCTTTTCATCTGAGCCACAGGCTTGGCCTCTAGGTATACCGATAACTTATGACAACAAAATGTGGGACTTACTCCAGGAATTTTTGACGACTTCCATGCGAAGACTTCTTTATTATTTTTAAGGCATTTGATCATTTTAACTTTCACTTCATCTTCCAGACCTTTTCCAATCTTCGTTGTCTGCCCTTACTCTCTATTGTTATTTCCTCAAGGCTCAGGTTTAGGCAATTGAGTTTCATCTCTCATGTCCAATTCTACCATGTTAACAGAATTTTTTTGTCTTTGATGTTCTATTGAAGATTGACTAGCTTGATCACCCTCTCTAATCCGGGTTGGAGATGAAGGTCTATCCTCAATGGCCCTAACCGACCTAAAATAACATTCTCGAGACTCCTTCTGATCTCTTCCAATGGTAACCACCGAATTATGTTTACCTATCATCTTTAACTTCTGATGCTTAGTGGACACCAACATATCCCAATTATGGATAGTTGGCCTTCCTAAAATGACATTATAAGGCGAAGGGAAGTCGGCTACGATGAACCTTACCCTTTCAGACTTAAATGCCTCCTTTGATCCCAGGGTTAGTTTGAGGTCAATGTACCTTTTAGGGGAGCTATTTTGCCCGTTGAATGCAATCAGGGTGGTTTGGTTTTACAGGGCTTCAAGTCTTCTTATCCAGATTCATCTTCTTGAATGCATCCCATAGGATTATATCGGCACAACTACCGTTATCCACAAATGATCTTCTTAACCCGATAGTTAACCAGCGTTCTAGTGATCACCAAACCATCAACATGTCCCAGCATCACGTCCTCTAACTCTTTTGTGAAATACAAGAGTGGTGGTTCTGACTTGCTAAAGTCTTCCTTAATTTTAGGTCGCTCTATAACTGAAAGCACCTCCTTCAAATATTTTCTTCAAGCACTCACTGTATCTCCCCCTCCTTCAAGAGCTCCACTTATCACATTACATTTAGATTCTAGTTCTATGAACTCATCATCATCTTTAACCGGCTTTTTACCTCGACTTTCCTCCTTCGACTTCTTTTCTCTAGTCGGACTCCAAGTTCGACCCTTTCTTTTCTGTTGTTCCTCCATCCTTGGGTTTTTATTAGATGTTGGCACAATTTGCCATCTCTAATATACTTTTCGATTGCATTCCTTAAATTCCAGCATTCATCGATGGTGTGGCATGGTCCATCATGGAAAGCACAATATCTTGTCTGGTCTACTATCCTTGTATGATAGATTGGTGGAATATTTTGGGTGAAAGGCAAAATGATTATTTTTTAATTAATAAAGGGCAAAAGGTCAAAAAAAAAAACCAATTATACATCCACCTATGGTTTAGTTCAAAAGGAAATAGAAAAATAATTAAAGATCCATTAGAAAATGAACTGGTTATAGATCAACTTAATGCAAAACGGCAGAGGATTGAATAAATGCTAGGTGACAAGGTTTTTTCTTAAGAAGTAAATATTAATATGAATTCTAATTCGTTACTATTATGTAGATGAATAGCTATTTGTAGTTACCAAAGTAGTTAGTTGATGTTATTAGTTTTTTAATAAACAGCTGGGCAAAAGCCCAAAAGTCACTTGCAGATAAGAAAAAGTTATGAGCTGAACGAAAGCTAAATTCCCATAATTTGTAGAAGCATTCAACTGTTTTGACATGGGATCCAGGAAAAGAAATCCAAGAATTTAGATGCATAGAAGGCCAGAACAACTCACAATATCATTATCAGTTTATCACTTAGAGATACACTTATTAAGCTAAGCCACCATATCAGTTATCTCTTTTCTCATATACAAGTTTAAACATAAATTATCTCCTCATAAAATTTATGAAGAATTACATTATGTAATGCTTACAGGAAAAATTAATGTTACCTAAAATACATGAGTTTCCAGGGCATACAACATATATATACATACACAATCAGCTTTTCCCATGTTCCTCATTGTACATCTATGTCCAAGTCATGGTCCGGTTCAATGTGAACTCCACTCAACTTCAACAATCTGATTGAGCAAAGCCTTCTCATTCTTCTTCTCATTCCTCTCATCGTTACTCCTGATAAATATAACATTAAAAAAATACAAATACATCAGAAGCCATATAAATGATTTTCTTTTTTTGCTGAAAATTTGTTAAATATGTGCACACAATAAATATAAAATTATCATGTGCTTCACAAGGATAAACAGAGGTAGTAGATTTCGATTCTGTAGGTACCTCAGACTTTCTTGCTTCTGATTTTTCATTTGAATATCTATCGAGTACAAAAAGCCTATGTTAGAACCATTGCAAATATTTTCAGATGAATAATAATGTAGGAAAAGCTGGAAATATTTTATTATTTTAGAGTGCTAAAATCAATCAGTCTTGAAGCATTCCATGAGCAAGCATTGAGGTAAATTTGGATTAAAGCAATCTTTTATGCAAGGTTAGAATCTAATGTATTTTGTAGGAGAACAATGTACAATAACTTGCAACACTACTTCCTTTCATTGAACAAATTCTACAAGAGGGAAACTTCTATGTAAAATTCATCTCTCAAAAGCAAATGGAACACACAAAATGAAATGAAAGTGTTCATTTTAATATCATCAAATTTCATCCTGATTGGCATCATATGGAAATCCAAGAAGCATAGTATGAAGCAATTAATGTTCAAATTCTAACACATAGCAATTCAAAATAAATCCAGAGAGGCATACGTTGAAAGTATGGTCACCCAAATAAGCTCAATACAATCCACCCAAAGAAGTCTTTGCTCAACTGGTATTACACCATAAGTTACGAGATGAGCAAATGGCCACAGCTTCCACCCTGCCTGTGTAATTAGAAGCAAGAAGTTACAAGATATGTTCGGACTAAAAGTTCCATTACTATTTCCTGACAGGAGATAGCAGTATTATAAATTGAAGATCATAGCATGAATTGGTAGAATTTCAAATTAGAGAAAGATGATAGAACAAATTCCTCTAGTAGATGCCACATAGTTAAAAAAAATAAAAAAAGAGAAAGGGAAGGGGGGGGATGGGGCGTGATACTGTCAACCAGAAATAGAGAGAGATACTTCATTTTAGCTACTAATTATGTTCATTTCAACAAAAAAAGATATAATATGTAGTTCAGTGGTTCTCAAAGAAAAACAAGAACTGTTTCAATGCAATACATGAAATAGGAAAAGCCAGAAAGTTCTCTTACAGTCAACATGGGAAAAAAAGTTGCCTTCAATTCATTATAAATATTGATAGGAGAATCAAGCCGCAGGAATCCCACAACCGTATAGTAAATGCTGTTCCAAACTGCCGACCATGCAGTTTGATCGAAGACAACTTTGGCAGGAACAACCCACCATTCTTTGTAAGGAAATAGCTCCTGGTTAAATTAGAAAGCCACTTTAGTACATATATCACCATAAAGTTAGAAATTTCAAAAACCAAGCCGAACGAGGGGGGGGGGGGAGAAAAACTTTATTCTTATACCTCACAAAACTGATAATAATAATGAGAAAGAGAGCCATGTAGAGTAAAACCAACAAGCCCCGATCTGAACATCCTCGCACGGTCAAACTCAAATAGAGGTTTTCCTTCAAAACACTGCAATAATCAGGAGAAATTAACCCACAATTCATTACAAAAAAAGATTGCATTTTTATCTAAATTGAGACTACGCTATGCGCAAAAAACACACAGAAACTCACCTGAGCAATCCAATCACCTATGGAGTAAACAACCCCACTGATAACCATCTTTGCAAAAACTGGATTTGTCTTAAGAGCTTCCTCATAAGCAGACCAGTTATGCTGAGGTGCATATCTTAATATCTCAAAAAGTGTCCATCCCTATATATAATATCCAAAAACATAAATCATAGCAAATAATGAAAATCTCAACCCAAAAAGAAAGTTACAAAATTTGAATCAAGTTTGCATGAGTTAGTCTTTAAATTTACAAAATTTGTATCTAAAGTTAGTTTTTCTTATTTCAAATTTCCACCACAAAACCAACTTCATTTCACAGAACAAAATTATCCAAAGAAAACACACTAAATCGTTTCACTTACATGCCAGTAATCACTATCAATGGTGAGAAGCTTGGTAAGAGCGAAAGTACCAGCAGCAAGCACAAAAGTGGCATTGATAGTCCTATCTATCAGCTTCTCTATGTTCTCCTCGCTCTCATCTCCAACCAAAGTGGAAGAAGAAGAAGAAGAAAACCCTTCCAATGATAACAAACCCTCGTTTGCTCCGAACCCACGCACCTGAGTCGCCAACTCGCCATCCTCATCTTCACGACTCACTACCACGCCTTCTTGTTGGTCCGTTATATCATTGCTCTGCACCGGTATCACGTCGAGCTCCTCCGCCGCCGAATTCGCAGCAACCACCCGTTTGTTTCCCGAGAAAATCCGATTCCGGGAAAATCTCGAGACCGGGAAGTTTTGCGCCTTGTGAGGGACCTTCGATTTGGATTTTCCTTCGGAAATTGATGACACGAAGCAGTGGGTAGGGATGGCGCTGTGGACCGACGCCATGGCCGCGCGTGGCTGAGTTACGAGTCACGAGTTTCGCCGCTGCGTTTTCTTCTCCGAGTTCGGTGAGCTGCGAAACGCGAGCAGTTATAGTCGTTTAATGATCCGGTGTGTCGCGCCTGTGTGCGGTTTGGTGCTTTGAGTTTTGACTTGCGATGTTGTTGGCTGTCTGTGAGTAACGGGCTGTAGTCTGTGTAGATTGATTACGTGGAATGTGACCCCACTTGAGTTTATGTTCTGGTGATCGAGGGAGTATGCTGTCCACATGAAATAGGACAATGTGTGGTTCCATTGGACATCACAAGAATTAGATAAGGGGATTAATTTTCTAGGAAAATATATATATATATAAGTGTGGTTCATAAAAAAATAAAAAAAATAAAGATGGATTCCACTTTTTAATTGTGAATGTAATATAAGAAAATTTTTTAATGAAAAATAAAAAAATTATTTTCCGTTAAATACAGTCAGCCATGAACATTTTGTCCTTTTTCTTAAAATTCATATTCGTTAAAAAAAATACTTTTTTGTTGTTATTAAAATAAATTTCATTAAAACAATAATAATTCATGAATGATTGAAATTTTAATAAAGGGCGTAATTTTAATAAATTTATTAATAATATATATTTAAACTTCAACGTAACTAACTTTTGATATATTTATAAGGTTTGGTGTTTGTCATTTTAAACGACATAAGTTATGTCATTTTAGGAGAGAGATAGACACAGACAAATAAAAATCTTGAGAGAGAGAAAGTGAGTGGTTTTTTTTAATTTAAAATTTAAATAATTTTTTTTCTGTGTCTATCTCTCTCTTAAAATGACAGAATGTTATGTCATTTAAAATGACAAACACTTTTTCCATATTTATAACTCTGTTTATAGTTCAAAAATTATTAATAACATAGTTTATAGAGTTTGACGTTTGTCATTTTAAATGACATAAGTTATGTCATTTTAGGAAAGAGATAGACACAAAAAATGAAAATCATAAGGAGAAAGTGAATGATTTTTTTAATTTAAATTTTAAATAAAAAAAATTATTTTGTGTATATCTCTCTCTTAAAATGACATAACTTTATGTCATTTTAAATGACAAATATTTCCCCCTAGTTTATATTATGACAACCAATATATAAATTGATCTTTCATCACAAAAGATAACAATCTTATTAGTTTGCAAAATTAAGAATGATCTAGCAAAATTAATATTAAGAAGCTTAAATTTATAGTAGTTAAAACAAATGTGAGATACCCAAAACGAATTTATCATGAAATCTTTATAATAATAACAATAGAAAAATTATACTCTTATGTTACATAAGATTCATCTTTCATGTTACACTCACGTAAAAATATGTGTCTTTTTTTTTTTTTTTTTAAAAAATTGATGGGGCTCATTTAATTTATCTCTCAACATAAGAAAAGTAAAACTCATAATAATAATAATATAAAATATGTACACATTCATGAGTGTGTGTCATCTCTGTACATTTAGGTTTATTTTAGTAGCATTAATCTATCATTTCATATTTAAACGAAAATTGAATGCACAACATTGATTTAATTATTTATGGATAAATAATGTCTAAAGTTTCAAATAGGTAAAGTTATTTTCTATAATTTTTTATCCTTGTATTTCTCTTTTTATTTTCATTATGATATTAGAATCTCAAGAATCAGAATCTCTTGCAACGAGTATTCAGCCATGTGGGCCTCTCAAGAGTCAAAACGGACACGGTCCAGGAATGCATTGGACATGAACCACACACTGACTCTTCCTGAATCCTGATCCTTATGCTTGAGCCGTGTTCACTTGGAATATAATTGAAGCAACTTGCTTAATACTTGTACAACCAAACAAAACGATGATGTCTCTGTTAAGGATAGCTGATTTAACACATTTTGTTGAGCAATTAACATAAGCCATTCAATTTTTTAAGGTTATAGATAAATATAAAGGGAAAAATATTTTTCCTCTTAAACAGTATAACATTATGTTATATTATTTCAAATGAAAATACAGTATTTTATAATAATATTTAATCAATTATGTTTTTATTTATTAATTTTTTTTTAATAAACTAAGGAATGATTTATACTTATAATTATTTCTTCCTTATAATCTCCTACAACCATTCTAATTATTATTGGATGAAAACAAAATTAAATACTCTCACTTAATATCAATTTATAACACTACAAGAAAAATTTATTTATATACAAAAAAATAAAAATAAAAAATTTATTTGTGACTAAAAATTTCGTCATAAATTTTGTCACAAATGACAATTTTTGACACAAATAATCAAATTTCGTCATAAATAAACTTGCGACGCAAGAATTTGTGATGAAATTTACTTGCGACGTAAGAATTTGTAACGAAATTTCATAAAATTTTGTCACTAATAAGATTGTTTCTTGTAGTGTAACCGTTGATTTGATTTAGAATGGTGGTAAGAAATTGTACGAGAAAAGTGATTATAAATTCTCTTTTTCCAAAAAAATACTCTTGTTCGGTGTTTAAAGAAACTTATAACAAAATTAAACAGGCAAATAAGGAGGGGGATATTTTGACTACCAAAAGTGTCAACTACCACCTTACTACCTATCAAATCACCATTGGATCAAAGAGAGAGAATGTTAAAAAGTTTTTCTAGAGAGAGAAAATATTAATCCAATGGTGATTAGATAGGTAGTAAGGTGGTAGTGAAAACTTTTGATAGTCAAAATATCCTCCCTCCGCAAATAAATGCAAGTTGAAATTTTGATCCACCTCTTGCGGTCCAAAGTGAGAGTAGAGATAGTTAGCCAGAGATATTCATGGCAACGTTTGCAGTCCCAAAATAATTGAGGTATACAACAAAAAATTTAACTAGATAATTGTAGAAATCGCCATTAGCAAATTAATAGACTTCAAATTGTATTATTTCAAGTAATTTAATTTATTTTTATTTTAATTGGTTTGGTTTATCATAATAAATTTAGTTTATCTTATCATATCATATTGTAATATTTGTTATCTTATTTCAAATTATGTTATTAGGTAGTTTAGTTTATGAGTTCATGTTTTCTTATGTTGAAGGACAACATGAGAGAAAAAAAAGCAAAAACAAATCAAGTGTGGGTCTCACATTTTATAAAACAACAAAAAAATAAAATTAGCTGGCACAAAAAATGAATTCTCTATAGGAAAAAAATTTTGCTTTCCTGTCGGAGAAGAGTATGATTTCCATTAGTTTATTTATTAGAATGTGTAAATTGTTACAAAATAGATAATCCCTCAATCACAAAGGAAATGAATGAAGTAATTACAATCTTTCTTCTAATTATCTTTTCTCCCTCGTACCTTTCTCCCTTATTCTCAATCTATCTTCTTTCTTCTTATCTATAATTCTTTTTCTTTTTTTTCTCTAATTCTCCTCTCTTTCTAATTTCTATTGCTACAACGATGCTCTTGATCCCAAATTCACCATCATTTTTTTGTGATCTTACATAGCAAATCCAAAACATCTTTACCAAGATGCATGCAACACAGAGAGCATTAAGCCCTTCTTCCAAGAATGGGTTGAATAGAATGAAGAAATAACGGCCATCAAGATTCAAAAGGCATTCCATCTTTATTTGTTGATGCACGTTATTCACCGATCATAAGATAACCAACTAATGAAGAAAAATCAAGAAAATATAAAAGTTGACCAATCACAGTCAGAGAATGAATCATACGTTATTGTTGCTTCAGCCACAAAAACCTTGTGTATTCATCTACATTCTGAATTTAAGATCATCACCATGCTTCGTAAGCACACACCTACCAATCTACAACATAACAAGCATGCATGGTATATGCAGTGGAAAGCAGCAGCAGAGCTGCTATACAACTGTGGTGGCGTCTTTTGCTTGGGTGGCATGTGCGACACAAAGGTGAAAAGAGCAATTGTTCAAGATAATGGTTATGTCCAGCTATGATGCACGAACACTGACACGGGACACGACACGACACGCCGACACATTAATTCTAAAAAATATCATATTTCGACACGTTGGGACACGTTTTGATATTAAATAATATTTTTAATATATAATACAATTTATATTTAATACATATAACAGTCCATAATAAGTCATATAACCAATCAAATATTCAAATTTCATATAAATAAAAATAATTTTTAATATCTTGTTAATTTTTAATTTCAAATTTCATAACAGAAAAAAATTGATTTATAAATTATTATTTTTAGTATAGTTAGTAAAATAAAATTAAGAGTAAAAAAAAACGTGTCGGATGCGTGTTGGAACGTTGACTGCGTGTCGAAAAGAGTTGACTGTGTGTCGGAAAAACGTGTCGGAACGTGTCAGAAAGTTGACCGTGTGTCCTAAAATGTTGACCGCATGTCAGAGTGTGTCTGTGTCGGACACGTGTCCGACACGCAATTTTTCCAAAAAGTAGCGTGTCGGGGTATCTGAGATGTCGAGTCCTATGGAGAAATTGAATCAATTGATGATGCCAACGCAGTATGCAAAGAAGACGCGACGATATATATTTGATCCCAATGGAAGCACAACTCAACCTCAAGGATGAGATTGTTTTGAAGGGTGATGAAATTTAGCAACTATCATAACCAAGCTAATAGAATTCCAATTATATTATCACATTTAGTTTAGTTTATTTTTATTTCATTAGTTTAGTTTATCTTAATAAGTTTGGTTTATCTTATCGATAATATTAGATTCATATGTGCTTCCACTGGGATCAAAGTTGAATTGTTATGTTTTCTTTGCGTGTTGTGTAGGTATCACAAACCGATTCAAATTCCCCATGAAACCAAAAAGGCTTAATTGGGGTTGAAGCTAAAGGGCTTCTTCATAAAGAACTTATTGAAAGTAGTGTCATCTTTAGATGTTCTTCCAAACTATTCTTTTGGCATCCTAACCAAAACATCCACATCAAATCCAATTTCGAAATTAGTTATCATATGAGGAAATTCTTTGTACGCTAAATACATATCTTCAAATTCCAAGATGAGGTCAATATTATCAACTTCACTAACTCGCATCTGGTCCATTGCTTTCGAAGCCATCACTACAAGGTGCAGGAAACACCTTTTTCAATTGGTGAGGAGGTTGCTTCAACATATATCCATCAAATTACTTTTGAATTTTGATAGTCGTAATTTTTTGTTCTCGTCGATCATCTCTTGCAACAAACGTGAAATGTAATTGTTGGTTTGATTTATAGCTTTGAAGGTTTGCATTATAATTTCACATGTTTGATTCATAGCTTCATATAGTTGAAGGAGGTGAAGGAGCCACATGTTTGTGTCCATGGAGAAAGATTTAAGTCAACAAGAGCACCAATTTAAGGAACAAAACTAGAAAAATATAGAGAAGTTAGAGATAGAAAAATTGAAAAAAGAGAATTAAGGAGGATATTGAGACATTATGAGAAAGACTTGAATTATTTTCTTATGTTTTTATTATTCAATTGTGTTAGGAATGTGGCTTTCATACTCAAGAGGGGGGTGAATTGAGTATTACAATATTTTCGCAAAAGCCCCCTTGTAGTTTCTAAATAATCATTTCAAGCAAACTTTGATATGTGAAAAGCTAATCAATACATTCAAACAATCCATAATATATAATATATCACAATTATAGAATTTGTTCTAGCACATACAAGATATCAAAGAAGCAATTAAAGTGTTAGAAATAAAGAGTTTAGAGTTTAGAGAATTGCAAACACAATATATCCTGGTTCGATCACTACCACTTGGGACCTATGTCCAAACCGAAGCCGCTCGATTAACCCTTTTCCCTAATGGTCAAGCTTTACGAGTGTTTAACAAACCTTTACAATCTTGCAAGACTTCGGGTTCTTGGATACCTTATAATCTCCAAGTTTACAGGTACTTGACAACCTTACAATTCACTCCAAATTTACTTAGGTAATTGGCTACCTCTCAAACAATGGTCTCACAACCCTTTCAACACAAGAATACAAGGAGAGAAATATTTAAAAATGAATATACACTCTCAAAGTGTGGATATACAACTTGAAGCACTATGAGTATATGGATTTTCAAGATATGAGCTCAAATATGTTTGATTTTTGAAAGATATATAAGAATATGAAAATGATAGTGTAGAAACTCTCAAATCATCCTTAAGATGTGTAGGAATAGTGATCTTCACATTTTAGGGTCATAAGGAATGTATTTATAGTGATTTTTAGCAAAACTAGTCGTTTATAGTTGTTATAGGCTTTCTGTCGCAGGGGGAATCAATTTTCATACTTAGGGAATCGATTCCCAACCTTTACAGGAAGAGGGAATTGATTTCCACATGGTGGTAATCGATTTCCTAGTTAGGGAATCGATTCCCATATGCAGGGAATCGATTCCCAACCTGTTGGAAGGCTGAAAATTTGACAACAATAACATTGTTTCGTATTTTGGGCATAACTTGAGCTATTCTTATCAGATTGATGTGATCTTGGTCTTGTTGGAAAGATAAAAGAAATATATACAACTTCTATGAGTACACAAGATCCAAATCCATCACATTGGATAAGAAAAATTGTATGGAAGGCAGTAGCAAAATTATGCAACAAATTTTAAGTTCAAATGTGTTCTAGCTTGCTTCCAACCATTTTTTATGAAAGATCTTGACATGATAAATATGTTTTGAAGTTATAAAATATGTCAAGGATCTTTTTCATGGATTTTTCAAATTTCTTTCAAGTATATAAAGGTTATAATTATGCAATTTGAAAAACACGTTTACTTTGAGAAAACTTTGAGCTCATGCAATGCAATCTATCATATACCCTCACATATATTCTAAGTCCTAAAGATATATTCTAAATATGATTTTAGATTTAGCTTCAAGTTTTGTGTCTTGGATCTTTACTTGAGTTTGATGCTTTGACTTGTTGGATATGACAATGTTTGACACTTGTTGATTTTGATCATTTTTCACCATGGTTATTATATTGAGCTTCTCTTAGATGTTGTCTATGATTTGTTGTCTTTGATCTTGGTGTTTCTCTTTTAATTATTCCTTGTTGCTCTTGATCCAAGCATCTTATTACTTTGATATGTCATTACTCTTCTTGTTTGGCTACATCATATATCTTCAATATCCATACTTGGTTGATGCTTTTTGCTCTTGATTAATACTCTTCTCTTTTTGTTGTTGCCACTTTGTAATCATCAAAACATACATGGAATCTACAAATTGTTCTTCTGTTGTTTATTAACAAAGTTGAATTATGTAACAAAATCCAACTGAAAATCTAAATGTAATATAATCTTAATTTGAATTAGAAATTATTGAAAAGATAACGTAACTAATTTTAAATATTAAGATAAAAATAAACCAATTTAATAAGGAATAATAATGAATTTGGATGATTACAATAATATTATGTGCTAACCATGTGCACTATGTCTAGTTGTCTACCTAGTTTGTGTGAATTGCAATAAGCCAAAAAGGTGATATTTCACATAAGTTCAATTTTTTATAGGGGTGTCAATATAGGTTATGACATGCGGGTTGACTTGCGACACGACACGAAAATTCATATTCGGGTTGATCCGGAAAAAAAATCATGTCATATTCGTGTTAGAAAAAATGACACGCAAAAAAGTCACGTCGTATTCGTCTTTACCCATATTTTTTATTTTTTATTTTAATTTTGACTCATTTTTTTAATTTTTTTATCAATTACCGAATTGACCCCTATTTTGCGTGTTATTCGTGTCGTGTGTCAACTCGAAAAAATTCATGTAGTATTCGTGTTGAAATTTTTGACACGAATAAAAATTCGTGTCATGTTCATGTTGATGTATTCGTGTCATATCAAATTCGTGTCGTGTCAATCCGTTTTGATACCCCTAGTTTCTCATGTGGTGTTTCACGTATCAGATTAACCACAGAATATCCCCCTCGCTTTTGTGCATAATGTGGTGCTGAGTTGGGAACAAAATCCTCCTTTGTTTATAACCACTAATGGTTAAATGCAAAGAAAATGGTATCAATTCCTCTCCACAAATAAAGTATGAAATTTCTGTGCATGCAACCTATGATATATGTTGAAAAATTCAAGTGTGATGAGTTCTACATTGGTTGGTAATGGGCTAAGTAAAAAGTATATAAGTGGATGGATCTATAAACCCATGCCTTAAGGTTTTGGGTTGAGATGTGGTGTCGGACCTACTTGGTGTATTAGATCCACTTAGCTCATTGGTGGTGTCCCCCACATGGGCTTCCCCCTGGACTCGCATGTCAGTGTTATTAGAGCCGGGTTGGGCTCGAGTTAGCCTGGTGATTGGCTAGGAGGTGGGTTGAGTATTTGGGCCCTAAGGTACTTAGTTGAAAGGGAGCATATCAATGTTGGGTTTCACACTTGAGGGGGAGATTATTGAGATATTAAAGTGTGATGAGTTCCACATTGGTTGATAATGGGCTAAGTAAAGAGTATATAAGTTGATGGACTCATAAACTCAATGTCTTAAGGTTTTGGGTTGATATATGGTGTCGGACCCACTTAATGTATTTGATCTACTTAGCTCATTGGTGATGTCCCCCGCCATGGGCTTCCCCCTGACCCGCCTGTCAATTCAATATACTTATTCTACAAATCAAAGAATTGAGTAGAAAATACTAGAGTTACTAGAAGTTGTCCATTGCTTGGAGATCTCTTTCATTGTGCCATTGGATTTAGCATGGACAGAAATTTCGACAAAACGTAGGCATTTACCCCTTTATAATTAAGTAATTTACGACACAACCCACACCACAACAAAATGAGGACGATGCCATATCCAGACATCCACACAGCATATATAACAAAGAATGAAGATTATTTTCAGCTCTAGCATGGCTGTAAGTTTGTAACACAATGAGACCTAGAGGTGTTCATCAACCGATCCAAACCGCAGTGACCGAACCGAAAAACTGAAAACCGAATAATTCGAAAATCAAAAACCGAAAACCGAAAAAAAAACCGCAAATTTTAAGTGGATTGGATCGATTTTTGGGTGGGTTGATCCAAACCGATCCAATATATTAATTCTCCTCTACCTACTTGGGTCTTTCCCTAATCATAGCCTAAAAATTTCTAAATCCAAGACCCATTAATCCATCAACTAAACTCAGGAAAAAATCTAGTCACATTTCATCAACAAATTTTTATTTTTGTAGAGCTTCATATCTCATTGCAAAAAAAAAAAACTACATTTTAGTTTGCTTTTGTATTTCAAAAAAAAAATTTACTAAGCCAATATATACAAAAGATGTTATTTGCACAATAATCATGAAATAAATTTTAGGATTTTCAAAAAATCGAAAACCGATTCAATCCAAACCGAAAAAAATTGAATTAGATCGGATCGGATTTGAAAAAAAATCCAAACCGAATGGATGATTATATGATAAAATCGAAGATATTGGATCAGATGATTTTTGCTTCCAAAATCGATCCAATCCAGACCGCGAACACTCCTAATGGGACCTACTCCACTTTCCTTTGGCAATGCAAGAGACCACATAACAATAGACTTGCAAGAAAACCACAATAACAAATAATATTTGTCATTTGGTGTGTTATTATATTGTATAATTCTATTCATTAAATTCTTTTAGGAGAATACTAATATCATATTATAAGAAACTAATATCTTATACCAATATAAAATATATGAGGTTCACTAATAATAAGAATAACTAAAAATGGAAGGTAGCCGAGAGATGGGTTATGCGCGTAGATCTACGCGCGCGACTTTTTCTTCTGTGATAGGGTTCTGGTGCTCGTTTTGGAGAATTTTTTTCTTTGATTTTCTTTTATTTCTGATGATGCTAATGGAGGATGAAGTTATGTTGAATCAAGTTTCCCTAGAGGGAGATAGAGGGAAGGGAAGTAGAGAGAGACTTCCATTATACGAGGAGGTGGACCTTCGAAGTGGAAAGAAACCGAAGGGAGAGTTGGTGGAGGTTCTGGTTACGGATGATCAGATGTTGGAGAAAGGTGAGGGGGAAGATCTACCTCCTATTCACTCCATGCATGCTGAGAAGAAAGCTGTGGGAGAAACCAGTAACTCACGAAGTAAGATGGTGTCTTACAGAGATAAATTACTTAAGCTAAATAGAGGAGGGATCTCGGATAGTGAGGAGGAAGACTGGTTGTCTAGGCAAAGGAGGGAGGAAGAAGAGGATGACCTCATGGATGAGTGTCCTCAAGATCCTTCGGAGGATCCTCTTTGTCCGATCTACCACATATTGAATGCCCAACATAAAGAAGACTGCAAACAATGGCGAAAAGCTCTGATTATCAAGTTGCTAGGGAAAAGGATTTCTACTAGATTCTTGATGGCTAGGCTTCAGAGGCTGTGGAATCTGACGAGTTCGCTTGAGTTAATCGATCTAGATAATGGATACCTGTTGCTGAGATTTCAGGATGACAACGATTACCGCCATGTTCTTGAAGAAGGACCTTGGATCGTGAATTACTACTATGTTGTGGTTCAAAGAAGGAGGCAATTTTTCGATCCATATGATGATCAAGTCAAGAAGTTGGCAGTGTGGATCAAAATTTGTGAGCTACCTATTGAGTTGTACACAGCCCACCACCTATGGAAGATTGGAAACATTTTTGGGAGGACTCTAAAAGTGGATAGGAACTCTCTACGCAAAAGTGATTCTGGTATGGAAGTCATCACTGAGAGAGCTCAATTTGCTCGAATATGTGTGGAAGTGGATCTAAGAAAGAGTTTCTTGTCAAAGTTTAAAATATGTAACAAAACTTTTCAGGTGGGTTACGAAGGTCTACATTTGATCTGCTTTAGATGTGGAGTTTATGGCCACAAAAAAGATCTCTGTTATGATATTGCTCTTAAGGAGGAACAGAAAGCTGAGGAAAGAGAGTGTCTTGATAATTCAGGACACAATAACCAAGAGCAAGCCAAAGTAGAAGGGAAGCAGATGGAAGCTTTTGGTGACTGGATGGTGATTCAAAGGCAATCCAGAGGAAGGAAGTTGAAGGCTGTTCTAACGAGGATGAAGAATGAGGGTGTGGGAAAGGGTACATCAGAAGTTAAGAAGGTGGTTCTTCTTGAGGTGAATAAGGTTGAAGCTGGTGCAGAGAAAATTGAAATTCATATGAAGGCTGAGCAGGTTAACAATCAGGGCCAGGAGCCAGAGGTTATGGAGATAGGGGACCTACCTAAGGCGAATTATAAGATTCAAAGTCCCTTGATGGATAGGTGTAAGAACCTGCACCGTTAATTAAGGAAGTTAATTAATTAATTATGTGAAATTAGGAATAATTTCATAATTTACCCTAATAATTATAACAAGGCTTAAATAATATTGGTAAGTGATTAATAATGCTGAAAGTCGATTTTCTGACGAAAAGTGCAGATACCGGTTCTGCTACTCGGTATAAATGTGTACCGATGAAGTATCCCGGAAAATTATGAAAAGTGTGTATATGTCACTAGAATAATATATAGGACTTGTAAAATAAGTTTCAAGTTAAAATAATGTGAACTGGTGCCATAACTGATACTGCTATGGAAAAGCGCGTACCGGAAAGGTGCTGCGAAAAATAAAATAAAAATATGATAAATCTTAGAAAAATGAGTAGGTTCTGAATCCTAAGTTTGGGATTAAAATGCTAAGCGTAGCTACTAGTGCTAATACAGTGTGTTAACACTTAAACTGGCTATATATACTCATTTTGGCCCAAAACCCTAGGCCATAATCAGTTTATACGTGACCCTTGGTGGCTGACCAGCTTCCTCCACTGTTCTATTGTCTTCCTCCCTCTATTTGGTGAGCCAAGTGGCCATTCTCTTCCCAATCTCCTCTTTGAATCACCTTAGATGTTGTGAACTAGTCTTGAGAGGTTGAGAGGCACCATTTTCCTGAGTGTTCAGCCACTGCTTGTGAGAGTTTGAGAGCTGAGTTCCTTGGCTTGTGTGGTTGAAGCCATTTTCTTGGTGGTTGGTGCTCCAAGGAGCTACCTTGTGAAGTAAAAGACCAACCTTGATCCTCATTTTCGTGAACCAGCGTAGTCAGACTTGTGGAGCTTCATAGAGAGCTCCAAGAGCACCCCTCTTTTCTGTTTTGAGCTTTAGGGTATGTCCTTGAACCTTGTTCATGAGTTTTCTTTGTTAAAAGTGAAGTCTTAACATGTAAAATGAGATGAGTAGGTAACCAACATAAACATCTGCTTTAATGTGTCTAAAAATGCATGCTTGGACGTCTAAAAGTGTTAAAAATGGAACCTTGAAGGGATATCTTCGCGAAAATGAAAAACTGCATTTTGTCGCGAAATATCCGGATATTTGGTTAGAAATATCCGGATATTCAGTCTGGAAATATCTGGATATGGATATCCGGATATTGGGTATGGAAATATCTGGATATCGATATCCGGATATTGAGTCTGTGAATATCTGGATATGGATATCCAGATATTGGGTCTGTGAATATCCGGGTATGGATATCCGGATATTGGGTCTGTGAATATCCGGATATTGATATCCGAATATGCACCTGAGAAATATCGGGATATTCTGGAAAAAATCATGTTTTGAGCTAGTTTACCCAAACAGAAGCGTGGGTTGGGTTTCTGGACCCTTAAATGATGGTTATGAACTTCTGTAATAATTAAACTAAGTCAGAATCTATGTGATTAAGGGCTTGTGGTTTTGTTAGAAGCCTAAAGACATGAAACGTAAAGGAAAGACGTTGTCTTTATGTCGTATGCTTGTAGAGTATGAATATTGATATTATTATTGGTCCAAACAGATTGTGTTGTGTGTGGACTTTGAGCTTGGTTGGACTATTGGTTTGGATTGTTAGCTTGCAAGGTAAGCTTTTGTGTCCTCGGTTTAGCCATTGTTGGTTCCACCATGTTCCATAGTGGGATGGTTTATATGCATGATGTGTTTTCATGTATTGTTTTATTGAAATGTTATTGAGCTGTTAAGTGCAAATGTCTTATGATATGTATGTGATGTTCGCCTAGACGGGCTATAATCCTGTGGGCAGGTACGACATGGGCGCGTACTGTGTGGGTAATAGACGTATTCCTGCACTTCTCTGATCAGTAGAATAGTTATAACACACATGACATGATTATCTGCTGCATTGCACTAGTTTTGGAACTGATATTGAATTACTGCTTTTAGAACTTATATTGCACATGTAAGTGAGCTTGGGGTAGAAGATCCTTGAGGACCCCTTGTCTTACTGAGATTTTTGTTTAGAGATCTCACCCCACGTTTGGGGCACTTATTTCAGGTTCAGGTAATGCGGGGGTTGAAACCTCTAGTGGCAGGAGGCCAGAGCTTAGCTGATATTGCTGTTTATATGATGATATGTCTGAATGCTGGATTATGCCTGTTGCTTTATGTTATTAGCTTGTTATGATTATTGTTGCTGCTGTTGAGACTATGTTGGGCTTTGTTGCCTTATTTGGTGAGCATGGGGATTGTTCATGCCACATTGTTTGACTTTGTCTTAGCTTAGATGCGAGTGTAATAATGTATCAGGATATTGTCCGGGCTACGTGTTGTAGTCTCGTGATTTTTAGATACTCACTGTTAACTTATATATTGAGGTATTCCAGTTAGATGTCTATTTGCAATTTACATACAGGCAATGTTTTGGAAATGAATTAAGTAATTCAACTTGGTAATGATAATGACATCATAATTGAAAAGAAAAAGATATTTCGCATTTTTAAATTAAGCGTGGCTTAATACGATGACATGTTAACAAACCGGGTATACACGGGGTGTTACAATAGGACTATCCCCGGAAATCCTGGCAACTTAAGGAAATCTAAAGTTGCTGATAGCAAGGTCAGAAGAGTCCCAAATAAGGAAGGAAAGGAAAAAGAAAGGGGTCCAACTAGTCCTATACAAAGGAAAGGAGGTGTTGAAAACAAGTCCCCAAATACTGTCTTGGAGGGCCCCCACAAAGTAGCTAGCAGACTGAGAGAGAAAGGGAAACCTAGCTCTGACCCTAGAGATAGATCAGATGGAGTGCTTAACCAGGAGGGTAAAAGAGGGAAAGGAGTTATGGATTGTGACCCTTCTAATTCATCTCCTCAGGTTCAGAATGAATAGGATGTCAATAGTTCCAGTCCTCATTTAGGGGGCACAATTCCAACTCAACTTTGAGTAAGATCTCTCAGGGATTTTAACCCTGGTCCTTTTATTATGCTTGTTTTTATGTCTGTTTGTGTATGAAATTATAGAGGGGTAGGTAAAAAAGGTTTTACTACCCTTATTAAAGATTTAAAATTCAGATTTAGAATTGATATTATGGTCCTGTTAGAGACTAGAATAAATGGTCCTAAGGGTGATGATATTATTAAGTAGTTTGGGTATCCTAATTACTTTAAACAGGAGTCTATAGGTTACTCAGGAGGTATTTGGATCCTTTGGGATGCCAATGTGATTAAGCTGGAGATTATCTCAGCTCATCACCAATTTGTGCACACTCAGGTGCATCTCCTGAAGTTTTCGAAGGTTGAGCTCATTACTTTTGTCTATGGCAGTCCTAGGAGGATGGAGAGGAAAGTCCTTTGGTAAGAGTTGGAGCTCATTAGCCAGTCCATTCAAGAACCTTGGATCCTGATGGGGGATTTCAACTTTATTCTTCATACTTTAGAGAAGATAGGATGGGGTGAGGTTTGTTGGGAAAGTATGACAGATATGCAGCAAAGCCTATTGAACTGCAAGGTTAGTGACATGGGATACAAGGGCCCTGAGTTCACTTGGAAGAGAGGGAAACTCCATGAGAGAATTGACAGGGCTTGCTCTAACGAATCCTGGAACCTTTCATGGCTTGACTGTTTCATCTCCCATCTTTCTTTCTTTAATTCTGGTCATATGCCTTTGCTGCTGGCCCAGAGTGGTCCATCTAGACCAGTTGAGCATTCTAGAACTTTCAAATTCATGGCAGCTTGGCTTACTGATCAAGGTTTTAGAAACTTGGTTAAGAACAGTTGGAAGAATAGTTCTGATTGGATTCAAGCCAGAAACAAATTTGAAGTAGAAGCTTAAAACTGGCATCTAAATGTTTTTAGGAGGAGTATTCAGCAGAAAAATAAGATATATGCCAGATTGAGAGGGCTTGATAGCTACATGTATAGGAGATATGATCACAACATGGAGCTGCTCCAGAAAAATCTGTGGAAAGATCTCCAGTTCATACTTATTAAAGAAGAGTTGACTTGGTATCAAAGATCTAGATGTCACTGGCTAAAGTTTGGGGACAAAAACACAAAAATTTTCCATTCTTCTACAGTGGCTAGAAGAAAACACAATAGAATCATTACTCTAAAGGATACTAATGGGTGCTGGATAGCTGATCCTGAAGAGTTGGCAGTTATGGCTGTTGATTACTACCAGAAGCTGTTTAAAGCTGAGGACTTGGATGATGGATTCTTTCCAATCCAGGGTGCTTACCCTAAACTGTCCAACAGTGAGATGTCTATGCTTGCTCAGAGACCTAGTAAGGAGGAGATTAGGAGGACAATATTCAAAATGGGAAAGTTTAAAGCCCCTGGTCCGGATGGATTGCATGCAGTCTTCTTTCAAAGTCAATGGGTTACTATAGAGGAATCAGTTTGCAAGTTGGTTCAGGAAGCCTTCTTGGATCCTGATAAGGTGAGGGAGATAAATAAAACCTATATTTGTCTGGTCCCCAAGAAGGATTGCCCTGAGAGCATGAAGGACTTTCGTCCTATTAGCCTTTGTAATGTAATTTACAAAGTCATTACAAAAATTGTATCAGAAAGATTGAGGGAGCTGCTGCCAAGGTTAGTCTCTCCTAATCAGAGTAGTTTTATTAAGGGGAGACATAGTGCTTACAATATAATAATAGCTCAAGAAGTCATCCACTCAATGAGGAGAAGAAAAGGGAGGAAGGGTTGGATGATGATAAAAGTTGACTTGGAAAAAGCCTATGATAGGCTGAGATGGAGTTTTGTGAGGGAAACAATCAGAGATATTGGCTTCCCTAATTCTCTATGTAACTTAATTTCCAGTTGCATATCTTCAGCTTCTTTCAAGCTTTTGTGGAATGGGGCTGCTACTAAAGAGATTATACCAGAAAAAGGAATTAGACAGGGGGACTCCATCTCCCCCTATCTGTTTGTTCTATGTATGGAGAGACTGGCTCACCTCATTCAAATAGCAGTGGATGTGAAAGCATGGAAGCCAGTTTTGATAAATAAAAGGGCTCCCCCTTTATCTCATTTGTTTTTTGCAGATGACATAATTCTGTGTGCTGAGGCTTGTACGAAGCAAGCTTATGTGATCAATCAAGTCCTGAAAGTCTTCTCTGATGCTTCGGGACAAAAGGTGAGTAATGAGAAAACTAGAATCTTCTTCTCAAAGAATGTCAGCTTTGGCAAAGCTAAAGAAATCAGTGACTGTTTGGGGTTCACCATCACAGTTGATCTGAGGAAATACTTGGGAGTTCCATTGCACCATAGAAGAGTTTCCAATAGTTCTTTTATTCATGTTATGGACAGAATGCATAAGAGACTATCCTCCTGGAATCAAAGCTCTCTCTCTTTGGCTGGTAGAGCTACTCTAGCCAAAGCTGTCCTTGAAGCTTTACCTGCCTACACAATGCAATCTGCTATCGTCCCTGTTGGAGTATGCAAGGAAGTAGAAAAGCTTACAAGAAGCTTTATTTGGGTTTCAAGCCAAAACCAAAAGAAAGCTCATCTAGTCAGTTGGTCAAAAGTTTGCAAACCTAAGATGGATGGGGGACTGGGTCTTAGAGACCATATTAAGATTAACAAAGCTTTCTCTATGAAGCTAAGCTTTGGTCTTCTTAATAATGCTGACAATCTTTGGGTGAAAGTACTTAAATCCAAGTATAAGGTTGGGAATGATATGATTCCTAACATCTCTATTGCTAAAAACGTATCTAATACTTGGAGAGGAATTCAGCAGGTGTGGGAGCTTGTCCAAGTTGGCTCCTTAATCTTTCTTGGTGATGGCAGAAACACGGATTTCTGGAAGGACACTTGGGTCCCTGGTGTTGGTAAGTTAATTGATAAGGCTCTATCAGAAATTCCTGAAGATGCCATCAATTGGAAGGTTACAGACTGCATCTCAGCTGAGGGATATTGGAACTGGAGCATATTGGGTCAATATTTGTCTGAAGAGATTTTGGATGTTATAGCAAGTATCCCTCCCCCCAATGAAGATGGTGGTAATGACAAAGTTGTTTGGAGACACTCTCCATCGGGTTTGTTTTCTATTAGTTCATCTTATTCTTCTTTAATCCCCCCTCAAAATGATCCTCATCCCAAAGATTGGAGCTTAGTGTAGAAATGGGAAGGGCCCCAGAGGATTAAATTCTTCCTATGGCTCTTATTTAGTAACAAGCTCCTTACCAATGCTGAGAGAAATAGAAGGCACATGTCTGACAATGCTAGATGTCCAAGATGTCAAGATCCTATTGAAGACAGGGACCACATCTTCAGGAAGTGCGGATGGGCGAGAGAAGTTTGGGACCACTGGATTGATAGCAGAAGGAATAACAACTTTTACAAAAATGATGTTGACAATTGGCTTAAGTTGAACCTCAAGTCTAGGCACTACAATCGAAGATGGCAGCTGAGATTTGGAGTTATCTGTTGGCATATGTGGAAGGACAAAAATAATCTCATTTTCAAGGGCAAAGGTCTTAATGCCCATGATTTTTTCCATCAGGTTTCTATTAGCATTTTAAATATTGAAAATTCTAATGAAATTCTGATGTCTTTTGGTTTAGTTGTGGAAACTATGAAGGAGGTTTGGATTAATTGGAAGGCTCCCATGGAGGGTTGGATCAAGATTAATATTGATGGATCTTGTAGAAATAATGGTACAAATCTGGCTTGTGGTGGAGTTATTAGAGATACTTATGGAATTGGGTGCAGGGATTTAACAAAAATCTGGGTTATGGCACTGTGCTTATGGTAGAATTGTGGGGTTGTGTAATTGGTTTGGAGTGGGCTTGGCAACAAAATTATAGATATATAATCTTGGAAGGAGACTCAATGGTGGCTAATCATTTGATTGTGGAAGGGTGTATTAATACCCATCCCTGTTGTTCTCTTGTGAATAGAATTAAGGAATTACTTAACCTCCATTGGTAGGTAAATATTTTACATACTTATAGAGAAGGCAATCGAGTGGCTGATTGGATGGCTAAACTCAGAGTTGATAATGACTCGGATACTCACTTGTTCAGCTCTCCTCCAAATGGTTGCAGGGACTTTTTATTAGAGGATTGTAAGGTGCCTAGGACTGTTTCTTTGTAGTTTGTTTGTTTTGTAGCTTTCCTTTGTTATATATAAAAATATATATGAAGTTCACTCATTTATTTATTTATTTATTAAAAATGGGTTCTATATACTTTATATTTATAATAATATTATTTTCAATTCTTTTATATGAACAATGGGAATTATGAGAATTGGTTGGATCTGCCATAATGTTAATATGTCGTTGAATTTTGTTATTTTTGGTCACTCAATTGTTAAAGAGGAAGGATATTTTTACTACCAAATTTTTTTACTACTAACTTACTATCTATCTAATCACCATTGCATCAAAGAGAGAGAATTCTAAAAAGTTTTTGAAAAAAGAGAAAATATTGATCCAATGGTGATTAGATAGGTAGTGAGTTGGTAGTAAAAGATTTTAGTAGTAAGAATATCCCTCCTCATTGTTAAAAAGCTTTTTTTTAAAACAAAAAGGCTTTTTTAATCTAGTTAATTGTTTACCAACTGAGTTGCTATTTTTGGTCACTATTATTATTTTTTAAATGATACCTTGTACTGACCTGATCTGCTGTAAAAAGAGAGAAAAACATGATTTGTTCACTAAGAAAGCAGTAATGCAAACTCATATACAATAATTAATACATTCACATTTTTTTTTTTTTTTTTTTTTGATAACTTCACATTTTTTTTAAAATAGAAAGTAAGTGTAAGAGTTTATCCGAAACCCCTTGTAAAATTACCGAATCAAACAATTTTTTTTTAATCTCAACTGAAAAATAAATTGTTTAAATATATAAAAATTTATATATATATTTTTCTTGAGTAGACCGCGAAGCACTAGATCTGCGGGCCGTGAATCCAATTCGAAACCTCCGAACTCCATACTCGAACTCGATCATCGAACTCAGCACACTCTCAGTCTCGCCAATTTCCATGGATCTGTGCTGATTCTACAGATCCAGCAATGGCCAACTTCCTCGCTCAGTTCCAGACAATCAAGAACACCTCCGATCGCCTCGTCATTTCAGGTAGTTTCCCTTTCGTTTCATCGCTCTGCAACCGAAGATCTGATCTTCTTCCCTCGACATTCGTTTTCATCTGTAACTTCCCAGCATTGATAAAATTCGAGGAATAGGGCTTCTAGTTTGGTTCCACTGCAATATGTTGTTCTGGCTTTGTGTTATTATCAATTATCGTTTATAAAAATCATCTGAATGAAATGCACTCCATTGATCAAGCTTAGTAATAACAGTACGATTTCATTGCATTGTGGTGATCACATGCTCATGAAATTGAGGAAGAAAGTGCGAAAATTATCTCAACATGTCCTCACTGCTATGACTGGTCGCCATAGAAGCGGCAATAGTCTTATGAATTTGATCAACCATAGCTATAACTATCACTGATCTTGATGTGTGTGTGTGTGTGTGTGTTTGTGTGTGCTTCTATTGATACTTCATCAAAATGATTCTCAGTGGAGGATGTGAGTGACTTATGGCCAACTGTCAAGACTGCTTTTGAGGCACGATTGCCATTCAAGAGGGCAAGTTTGAATAACAAGACGCGGAACCCTGTCTTGGTCGAGTCATTGCCTGCCGAGTTCATATTAACTACAGATGCAAGACTCCGTAGCCGGTTCCCTCAGGAGCAGTTGTTGTTTTGGTTTCGGGAGCCGTATGCAACTGTTGTACTTGTTACCTGTGAGGTAACTTGAATTCCTGTTGATATCCTTTTCTAGACTCTAGAATAAAGTTGTAATGTTTGGATAACATCTAAGGTTAGATGAAGGAGATCCACTATGATTTTCTCCATGGTTTGTAGCTTTCTGTTACATTGTGATTCATTTTTTTCTTATGGATGCTTTGATATATATTCAGTGTATGAAAGAACTATAACATAAGTAAATATCATGCAAAGCATATTGATTCCATTCTTAGCTAGTGGAAAGAAAGTTTTTTATTGGGTTGATGAATTATGTGTAATTTGAGTACATTTGCTAACATCAATTACACAGAGTGATACTTTTATAGTTTTCCTTTGATAGAAATAATTTGTAATGTCTTGTCCCTTTCCTTTTGGGGAAAAAATATTCCTTCACCATATATGATTGTATCTTTGTTATAGCCACAATCTTGGGGTTTCACCTAACTTTTCAACCTATAGGATGACTGGTTTCTGACATGTTAGCGTAGTCTTTTTTATTAGGTGGGCTGAAATTTGATCCTAGCTGATCCATTCGCATAACAATATTGTTTTAGCACAAGGTAATGGTGGGTTTATGCTTTATCCAAGCTTCAAAACCAAAGAGCTTTATAGTGAAGGGGCATATTAGGGAAAAACCTGATTTTTGAATTTGTTTCTTTTATGAAATTTTTTTGCAGTCTTCACAGCCATAATAGTCGCTTCTGCATTGATGCTCTTCTCCTCTCTATTTGTAATTGTTGTTCGACATAAAGATTACATTTTAAATGCTATTGGTTTGGTAAATAGATATCCTGATGTATATCTGGTTTTGTTGCTTCGGGGGGAAAACAATACTGATCTTTTTTTCTTGTTTGAAAGTTCTGCAAATGCTGGAAGAGTAATTATTGATAATATGATGCCAAAATCCATTGTAAGGAGCTTTATTTCATGGAGTTGGTCAAAAATCCTGTTGTCATATTTCTGGCATAATGCCATGCTGAGCTCTAGAGCATGTGGGGAAAAATATATATCTGAAATTATCAATTACTGGGTTTTAAAATTGTCTCTTTTGATTATTTTTGGTGTATGATTTCAATGTTTAATCCAGTTATGGAATCTATTGTGTAGCTTAACTCTTATTTTCTCTTCCCAGGATCTTGATGAGTTCAAAACCATCCTTAAACCACGCCTGAAATTAATTGTCCAAAATGATGACAGGGAATGGTTTATTGTATTTGTATCTAAAGCCCACCCAGCTAATGATCAGGCAAACAAAATGGCGAAGAAAGTATATGCTAAACTCGAAGTGGAGTTTAGCTCCAAAAAAAGAGAAAGGTAAACTTGCAAAATAGAACTTGCATCAATTGTACTCTCCCCTTCCCCCCAAAAAAATTTGAATGACTTCTTTTTTCCACTCAAGGTTTGTCAACTTTTTTCACAGACATTACAGCATATGGTCATCGTACAGGAATATTAACAATGATTTAATTGCATGCTGTTTCTTTATTATGAACTTGATGTGGCAATATAAAAAGCAAAAGCGGAGCTTGGAAGTTTAGATAGTTGCTCTCAGGAGCATCATTCTACCATCATTGTTGTATTTTTACTTATTTAGCAGAAAGGACAGTTCAAAAATATTAAGGAATCAACTGTTTATATTGCAAGTGTGAGTGGTTGAGAATTTGATGGTAGAATTACGAAAAAAAAAAAACATTGTAAGGAGTGATATTTACCAACACTCAAATAATAACCACTCTTGAGGGAAAAAAATGAGTGGTTATTCAAGTTTTTCCTTCCCATTTGTTTCAGAAGTACAGGTTGTTTAATTTTATTGCATTATTGATAAAACTTATTTTGATGGTTTAATGTTATTGCTTCATCCTAATATAGGTGCTGCAAATATGATATGCATTTCCCTGAAGCAAATTTTTGGGAAGATCTGGAATTGAAGGTAATGGAATGCATAAGAAATACACTGGATAGACGTGTACAATTTTATGAGGATGAGATACGAAAGCTCAGTGAACAACGCCTCATGCCAGTCTGGAACTTCTGTAATTTTTTCATTCTAAAGGTTGATCCTTTTCTTTTATAAATTATGGACTTAAAGAGTTCAATAAATGGTTCTGAAAGCCCAACCTTTTTTGTTCTTTATTAATTTTACCTTCAGTTCATGCTAGGAGCTTATGGCTTCTTTTAACAAATTTGTATTCTGTGCTCTCAGGAAAGCTTGGCTTTTATGTTTGAAATGGCTCACCTTCATGAAGATGCCTTACGGGAATATGATGAACTAGAACTCTGTTATCTTGAAACAGGTGCATAACGCTTAGTTTCCTTTTCTGTTGCTATTGTAGTCAAGATGATGTTTAGATTGACAATATTGTGCTTTAGACATCTTTATGGGACATTTGATCTCGTGTTAGACAGATAGATCTCCTGTGAGCAATGAAAATTGAACCAAATAAACTGGAATTAATGCAGTTAACATGACCGGAAAGCAAAGAGACTTTGGAGGAGCAGACCATGGTGACGATCAGGCAGCATTGCTAAATCCAGGAAACAAAGCATTGACACAGATTATTCAAGAGGACTCATTTAGGGAGTTTGAATTCAGACAATATCTATTTGCCTGTCAATCTAAGGTTTGCCCTAGTTGAAGCTCTTTTGTTGCCCAAAAAATGGTACATATATTAGCAGCTTAGTTGTAAAGAAAAATTAAATTGATGTGTCTTTTTGTCTTCTTTGATGTTTATAAACTCGGATACTTCTTTACTTGTAGAATTATTATATGACTTAAGATGCATTTTAATTTTTACAGATAGGACTGATTTTACCTCTAGCATATAATTAAAATTAATATTAAATAATATGCATGAAAATAATGTAGTCTATTTTATGCCTTTAGAAAGTCATTTGTTTTATCATTATTATTATACTTCCTTGTCTCTCTCACATGCTCCAATATGTGCACATTGTTTGTACTTTTGTGCAATCACTATGTGAAAGAGTTTGATTCTTCAAGTACTTTAAATAAATTTCACGACAGAACAGCCTGCAACCATCTTTTATACTCATATAGAAAGCTCTGCTTTTGTGTGTATCTGCCTGTATGTTTTAGTTATCTAATTGTTTCAAATGTGGTATAATTATTTTTTCATAATCCAACCTTAGTTTTTCATTTCACTTTTTAAGTGCAACATGAAAGTTAATTCTGTTATCTATAAATTGAACAAATCTGTGTTTATACACGAATAGTATTATTGTAATAACATATGTATAAATGATGTATAAACTTTACTGTTTTTAATTGGTTATTTTTAGCAATACACACTTTATTATTTTAATATCAGACCATCTGCAGAATAACCAATGCATTTCGTGCATCCTAAAGTGTGTATTTCTAACCATTTTAGAGGAATATATCAAAGGATTCAAAATTCTCAATGTGTTTACGTGTTCACTGTGTGAAAGAGATATTAAGAGAAAAATAAACTCAAACAGTCCCTTTCATATATCTTAAGGGGGTGTTTGGTAGAGGGTTTTATTTAAGATTCCTGGGAAAGTGAGGGTGGTAATCGTATTAGCCCATGTTTGGTATGCTCTTTCTGAAAATTTTCCCGGGAATGTGATTTTCCTAGGATTTTCATTTGTGTGCAAAATGTGATTGAAAATACCATCCAAGAATACCACCTGGTATTCTTGGATTACTAAGTAATGGGAAAATTTCTCAAATATTTTCGGATCAAAATACCCCTCCTCTCTCTCTTTTCTCTTTGCTTGAAGAGGACTCTGCCGAAGTTGTTGGTCAGAGAGACGTTGTCGGCCTGTCCGGCGTGACTTGGAGAGCGCCCAAGTTGATCGCTGAAGAGGGCATCATGTTGAAGATGTCATAGTAAGAGAGGTTGAAGGGACCAAAGACGTGATTTTTTATTTTGAGAATCTGGTCTTGGCTTGTCGCCGCTGGGAACAGCAGCAGAATGCTGATGACGGCGGTGAGGTATTGCCATGGAGCCATGTGAGGGTTGTGGTGACTGCATTGGAAGCGTTTATTGGGGCAATGTCAGGTATTATAATGTCTCTCTCAGTTTATGCAATTTGTGCAAAGAAAAAGTAAAAATTCAAGGGACCAAGAAACGTTTATTGGGGAGCAGGGGCAAGTGCTGCTTGTATGTCCTCTGACGCATCAGAAACAGGGCCAGGTGCAGCTCCAAAGCTCACAAGTTCCACCATAGCATGACGAGGGTTGGTCCTTTGCTTCTCATTGGAAGTCATGTCAAATGAAGCTGAATAAACAAAGGAGAAATTTTTGGAATTAAGGATAATTTTGTAAATGCGGTTCACATTCCCAGTAATATTTTACAATCAACCAAACATAGCAACAGGAAAATTGGCCCGGAAATATTTTGGCCTACCAAATAACTTTTTGGTTACATTCCTGGAAAATTCACTTTCCCAGCATATTCCCGGATAAAAAAAAATTTCTACTTTACCAAACGTCCCCTAAGAGTTCTTTCATCATTTGAAAAAAAAAAAATTAGTGATTGAAGTTACATTCCAATCTTGGTTGCTAAAGTTTTATCTATTTGGTCTTAAGTCACTTATTTAGAGATTTTTTTCTTTTAAAATGTCATTGACTCTTTGAGAACTACCTGCTTGAGTTCTCATTGATATTTTTAGTTTGTGCTACTATCCCAAGGAGTCATGCTTAATCAGATCCCAATGACATTTAGTGACTACTTATTTGTTTAGCTTTCTATGGTTGACTACTTTAATGTCATTTTGCAGCTCTTATTCAAGCTAAATCGTCCCATTGAGGTTGCATCACGAGGTTATTCGTTCATAATAAGCTTCTCAAAATCTTTGGCATTGCATGAGGTATTTGATTCTCTGTTGTTCATATGTTCTCTTCACATGTGTATATTACTAAAATATTTCAGTTTTGAACTGTGTAATTCTTTTTTTTATTATTTGTACCATTTTGACTTTTATTTGATGTTTCTTCTCAGCGTATTCTGCCTTTTTGTATGCGTGAAGTCTGGGTGATAAATGCTTGCTTGGCTTTAATTGAAGCAACCACTTCTAATTATACTGATGGACTTGTGGCGCCTGACATAGAGAAGGAGTTCTTTCGTCTTCTGGGTGACTTATATTCCCTAGCTAGAGTTAAGGTAGAATGCTTTTGTCTCTTATTGAGTGGATATCTATTTTGATGATTCACTCTTAAATGAGATCTCCAGTGACCAAAATCCACCGTTGAGTTGGAAATGGAGTTGAATCAGAGGAATCTTTTTTCCTCCTTTTTTTCCTCCCCTATTTTCTTTGGTAGGTTGATTGCTGACTACATTGATATTGTGTGCCATACAATTGTTAACTAGGTTGCTTTCTGAATTTAATATATGTTGGCAGTTCATGAGGCTTGCTTATTTAATTGGGTATGGAAGTGATATAGAAAGAAGTCCTGTCAACAGGTACATTTTCATACTTGGAAGGCCAGCAATCTTTTGCATTTTCTTAATCTGGTCAATTTTGATTCCGTTAGTTAATTTTGTAATGTAAGACTTGTTACATCACATTTGGTTTCATTCTCCTAGTTTGATAGCTGTTTCTTTCCTTTGAGCAGTGCTTCCCTCAGCTTGCTACCTTGGCCTAAGCCAGCTGTTTGGCCTTCAGTTCCTGCTGATGCATCTGCAGAGGTGCTTGAGAAAGAAAAGGTAACTTGTAATCATGAGTATGACATCAGAGAAGATTTCTTTACCCAACGGATTTTAACAAAAAAATTATTCATTCCTTAATACATCACAGTATTGTTTTTTCATTCCTTCTGTTAAATGATTCAGTTGAATGTTATGAATGAGATTACTAGCAATGGTATCTAACCAAAGATAAAAATTGTATAATGTAATTTATAACAGTCATGAGATTTCTTCCAATTGGCCTCCTTCAATGTACAAAGTAATTTTCACTAATGAATCTATATTAGATCTTGAGCTCTCGGAATCCACAAAACTCACAAGTTATTGGATTTGAAAGCTTTTCCCTTAAAAATCTATGCATTTTGCACCAGCCAAAGGCACCCAAGAACAACATATGGGCATGTTGTCATGTAGAATGTCTCAATTCCACTTTTTTCACAAATTCTATTTCACTAAAGGCTTAGATGAAGGCTCCTTGGTATTTCCTTTACTCCCTTAATACAATATTTTACTTTATCAGAAAGAGAAGAAAAATTGTTTTTGTTCCCTGTTCAAAATTCAAGGGTGAGTGATGAGTAATTAAGTTCCATATTGGTTGGGAATTGATTAAGTAAGGACCATATATGTGAAAAAGATCTGTATATTCAACGCCTTAAGGTTTTGGATTAAGATATGCCTCACTTATTATGGTTTGGATTTTCTATTTAGCCCATTGGTCGTGTAAATAACCAATTCAACCCAAAACCTTAAGGTTTTGGTTGAATTGGTTCTTTACATGGTATCAGAGTTCTCTATTTAAAGGGGTTATATGACCTAATGGGTTAAGCTCAAATAATCTAAAAATAAAATAAATAATAATAATACAATACAATATTATTTCTAACACTCCCCCTCAAGCTGGTGCGTATATATCATAAGCTCCCAACTTGTTACATATATGATCTATTCGGGGACCTCTAAGAGCCTTGGTGAAAACATCTGCTAGTTGATCACTGGAATTGATAAATGTTGTCTCGATCTATCCTGACTGAATCTTCTCTCTAACAAAGTGACAGTTAATTTCTATATGTTTGGTCCTCTCATGAAAGACTGGATTAGAGGATATGTGCAATGCGGCTTGATTGTCACAAATGAGTTTCATGGGTCGTTGTTCAAAGAGGTAGTTCCTTAAGCAATTGTCTCATATGAGCTCACAGGTTGCATTTTCCATTGCCCAATATTCTGCCTCTGCACTTGACCTGGCAACCACAGTTTGCTTCTTACTCTTCCAAGAGATCAAATTTCCTCCGAGGAAAACACAATAGCTAGACACCTCCCCAGTCAGCTTCTTATAGTTTCACTGGAGCGTCTGTCTGAAGGAGAACCTCCCCGGTCAGCATCTGAATAGCTAGACACATCTGCATTTCCTTTATTTGTGTATAATAAACCTCTAAGAGCCAATTCAACTTTTGAGTTGAATTGGTTCTTTACATAGTATCAGAGCCTCATGTCTTGGGTTCGATCCTCGCCGCTTCCCATTTTCTTTGTGGAATTTCTTAGCTCAGGTAGGCTGAGCCTGATGCATCATCCACCTTGCAAGCCCAATGGGCTCTCTTGTAAGGGGCCGTGTTAGAGTATAATATAAATCATTAAAGAGGCCCTCACCTAATAGTTTAAGCTTTTGGGTTGAATTGATTCTTTAGAGGTTGAGGTCAAGTATTTGGGCTCCCCTTGTTTGTCATAACAAGTGCTATCAAAGTCAATGGTTTGGCTGGTCAAGTATTTGGAAATTGTGATTTGTGTTCAGATTTGTGCTTGCCAAACCCTTGTTGTGGAGTCAACACTTCACCATTCTTCATTGGCTATTAATACTCGTTGAGGGGGGGCATACTTGAGGGTTAGGCCTCACATTTAAGGGGAGATTGTTGGAAATTCAAGTTTGAGTGATAAGTAATTAAGCCTCACATTGGTTAAAAATAGACTATGTAAGAACCATATAAGTGCAAAAGACCCTTGAACTCAGAGTCTTAAGGTTTTGGGTTAAGATATGTCCACTTATTATGATTTGGATTTCCTACTTAGCCCATTGGTAAAGGTCTCCCCTGTTTGGACTCCCCTTATCTTTTATAACAAGATTCCCCTTAAGAGAATTATAATTTTACTTAAAATATAAAGAGAAAAATTTTTCATATGAAATTTGTTGAGCACATGTTGTATGTTTTAATATTATTATTTTAGTTTCCCCTCAGATTTTTGTCCATCGTATGTTTACCTCAACTAATGTGATCATATCTCTGCAGTTGATTCTCCAAACAACTCCTAGAACCAAGCACTTTGGTATCCAGAGGAAACCCCTGCCTCTTGAACCTACTGTGCTTCTACGCGAGGCCAACAGACGGCGGGCTTCACTTTCAGCTGGAAATGCGTTTGAAATGTTTGATGGTCGCCAGGGTCCAATAGAAGGGTAAGGAAATGCTATATATAGTTCCAGATGGATTCATTTTCAGTAAATTGTTAAAAATCCTATATTTGCTTTTATGATTTGGGATTTTATCAATCTGATTTATATGCTGACAGATCAGGTTTCGATGCATCCGCGAGGATGTCACCGCAAAAAGTTCCTGCAAGTTCCATGTCACGTACTAATTCTTCACCAGGGAACTTCGATAGCTCAATTGACCGACCTATGAGGCTTGCTGAGATTTATATTGCTGCTGAGCATGCTTTGAAGCAAACAATTTCAAATTCAGCACTGTTGAAATCATTCTCGTCATCTGAGGAGTTTGAGGTATCATCACGGGCTGAAAGATAGCAGAAGCTCATTGAAATGATTTTCAAGGATCAGTTATTGAGAGTTTCTCATAATTTATATCCATGTCTGATTGTGTGTTTTATTATTACTTTTTCCCTTGTGAATATAGCTTTCTTTTTTGGTACTTCCTTATGAATATATCTTAAGTACTTATAAATATGTTTGTGAATGTCTATTCTAGTGGCATTTGGACTCCATCTTCATTAATTTTCTTATTTGTCTGTCTCTTGTTATGGGCAGCAAAAATATTTGGAGCTAACTAAAGGTGCAGCTGACAATTACCATCGTTCCTGGTGGAAAAGACATGGAGTTGTCCTTGATGGTGAGATAGCTGCTGTCTCCTTTAAGCATGGGCATTTCGATCAAGCTGCAAAGTCATATGAGAAGGTTTGCGCACTTTATGCTGGTGAAGGATGGCAGGACTTGTTGGCTGAGGTCCTTCCGTATTTAGCTGAGTGTCAAAAGATACTTAATGATCAAGCTGGCTACTTACTATCTTGTGTGAGGTTACTTTCTCTTGATGAAGGATTATTTCTTACCAAGGAGCGGCAAGCTTTTCAGTCAGAAGTTGTTCGTCTTGCTCATAGTGAAATGAAGGACCCTGTGCCTCTTGATGTATCATCATTAATAACATTTTCTGGAAATCCTGGGCCTCCATTGGAGTTATGTGATAGGGATCCCGGTATCCTTTCTGTAACTGTTTGGAGTGGTTTTCCAGATGATATAACTCTTGATTCAATCAGTCTTACATTAATGGCCACATTTAATGCTGATGAAGGTGTTAAGGTATTTGTTGTTAGATGTTATTTTTCTCATTTCAACAACAGTATGGGAAGTTTATGGTTTAATTATTTCCTCCCTGAGTAACTCAATTATTTAAATTATTGTAGGCATTGAAGAGACCTACAGCTATTGTGTTACACCCTGGTCGGAATACTATTACCTTGGATCTACCACCTCAGAAACCAGGGTCATATGTTCTTGGAGTTATTACTGGGCAGATTGGGCAGTTGAGGTTTAGATCTCACAGTTTTTCGAAAGTTGGTCCTGCAGATAGTGATGATTTTATGAGTTATGAAAAGCCAGCTAAACCCATTCTGAAGGTAGCCTCTCTTCTAACAGGACTAAAAACTGGAATCTGATAGTTCAATAGAAGATAGGGATGTCTTTTTTCATATTATACTCCTCTTCCTTTGATGTTTTCCTCTTGATTCTACCTACAAATCTTGAACTTAAATTGATTTTCTACAGGTTTTTGGTAAATATAATCTGTCATTTGTGTTAAGTAGTGCTGTTTATATTTTTAGCAACAAAAAAAGATTTAGCGTCAATTGTCTAATAATACCAATTGAATCTGAAATATATTGTATATTCAAGTGTGTAAGTCTGTACAAGGAGGCTCTCTATTTATAGAGACTAAAAAGACCTAATGGGCCAAGCCCACAATCTAGACTATTCTAGACTATTCTAATAATAATAAAATAATATTATTTCTAACACTCCCCCTCAAGCTGGTGCGTATATATCAAAAGCTCCCAGCTTGTTACAAATATGATCTATTCGGGGACCTCTAAGAGCTTTAGTGAATACATCCGCAAGTTGATCATTGGAATTGACAAATGCTGTCTCGATCTCCCTTGACTGGATCTTTTCTCTAACAAAATGACAGTCAATTTCTATATGCTTGGTCCTCTCATGAAAGACTGGGTTAGAGGATATATGCAAAGCAGCTTGGTTGTCACAAATGAGCTTCATAGGCCTTTGTTCACAGAGATGGAGTTCCTTCAGCAATTGTCTCAGCCAGATGAGCTCACAGGTTGCATTTGCCATTGCCCGATATTCTGCCTCCGCACTGGATCTGGCGACCACAGTTTGCTTCTTACTCTTCCAAGAGATCAAATTTCCTCCGAAAAGAACACAATACCCTGAGGTGGATCGTCTATCTGAAGGAGAACCTGCCCAGTCAGCATCTGAATAACTAGAGATCTCTGAACTCCCTTTATTTGTATATAATAAACCTCTTCCTGGCGCCTTTTTAATATATCGGAGAATTCTAATAACTGCATCCCAATGGGAGTCACAGGGAGAATCAAGAAATTGACTTGCAACACTCACTGCGAAGGAGATATCTGGCCTTGTCACAGTAAGATAATTCAATTTTCCAACTAGTCGGCGGTAGCGACTAGGATCTGGCAGTGGCTCCCCCTGTCCTGGTAATAACTTAACATTGGGGTCCATAGGTGTATCAATGGGTTTACAGCCTAACATTCCAGTCTCATCTAGGATATCCAGTGCATACTTCCTCTGACAGATGGAAATGCCCCGCCTAGACTGTGCAACTTCGATCCCCAAGAAATATCGAAGTCTGCCAAGATCTTTGGTTTGAAATTGATTGAATAAATGCTCTTTCAACTGATCAATCCCGATCTGATCACTGCCTGTAATGATAATGTCATCAACATAGACCAGGAGATAAACGCACTGGCCAGAAGAGCTATGCCGGTAAAAGACAGAATGATCGGCTTTGCTTCTGATTAAGCCAAAGGATTCAACAACTGAACTAAAGCGGCTAAACCAGGCCCGAGGAGATTGCTTCAGGCCATATAAAGATTTCCGAAGTTTACATATCATTCCAGAATTCTCCCCCTGAGCAACAAAACCTGGTGGTTGCTCCATATAAACTTCTTCCTGCAAGTCACCATGTAGAAAAGCATTCTTAATATCAAGTTGGAGAAGAGGCCAGTGATGAATGGCGGCATGGGCAAGAAACAGGCGAACAGAAGCCATCTTAGCAACAGGAGAAAAGGTATCCCCATAATCAAGACCAAAGATCTGTGTGTATCCCTTGGCCACTAAGCGAGCTTTAAGGCGATCAACAGTGCCATCAGGACCAACTTTAACTGTGAACACCCATCGACAACCAACAACAGACTTCCCGGGAGGAGCACGAACAAGATCCCAAGTGCCATTAGAGTGAAGTGCCTGCATTTCATCAAGCATCGCCTGGCGCCACCCTGGATGAGATAGTGCTTCACCTGTGGTTTTAGGGATGGAAACAGAAGAGAGACTAGAAACAAAAGTAAAATGTTGTGAAGAAGAAGTCTGTCATAACTCAAGAAAGAATAAAGGGGATGAGGATTTCGAGTGGATCGAATACCTTTCCGAAGGGCAATGGGAGGAGTCTCTGATGGAGGATCCGGAGGAGAAGAGCCGACGGGAAAAGGCGATGAGTCATCAAGAGGCAAAGTCGGAGGAGGTGCAGGCTGACGACGCTGGTATGTGAGGAGAGGACGATCTGCAGGTATGGAGGTAATTGGTTGCTCCTCTGGAATAGGGGCACCTGCAGCTGGTAAAGACAAGTCAAGAAAAGGATCAGGAAGGACCTGATCAACTTGTGACACTGGAGACGGAGTAGAGTGAAAAGGCTGCTGATCAAGGAAAGTGACATCAGCAGAAACGATATAACGCTTGAGATCAGGTGAATAGCAACGATACCCTTTTTGAAAACGGGTATACCCAAGGAAAATACATTTGAAGGCCTTGGATGTCAACTTGTCTTTACCTGGAGTAAGATCATGAACAAAACAAGTACAGCCAAAAATATGTAAAGGCAGAGGATAAGAAGGTGCTCCGGAAAACAAAATACTGTGGGGAACATCATTATTTAGCACAGAAGAGGGCATGCGGTTGATAAGGAAACATGAGGTGATAATAGCATCTGCCCAAAAACGAAGTGGGACGTTCATATGAATGAGAAGAGTACGTGCAGTTTCAACTAGATGTCTATTTTTACGTTCAGCGACTCCATTTTGTTGTGGAGTGTGGGGACAAGTAGTCTGGTGTATCGTCCCATGTGTATCCAAAAATTTAGAAAATTCAAGAGACACATACTCTTTTGCATTATCACTGCGCAAGATTTGAATAGAAGCACCAAATTGAGTTTTTATTTCTGCACAAAACTTTTGATAAATTGAAAATAACTCAGAACGATTTTTCATTAAATAAACCCAAGTGCAACGGGAGAAATCATCAATAAAGGTTACAAAATACTGAAAACCCAAAACTGACATAGTCCGACTCGGACCCCAAATATCAGAATGAACAATAGAAAAGGGAGCAGCAGCTCTTTTATTGACTCTACTAGCAAAGGAAGAACGAGTATGCTTTCCCTGCTGACAAGACTGACAATTCAAAGACTTAAGACCTGACAAAAAAGGAACCATATGCTGAAGCTTCAAGAGACTTGGATGACCCAGACGGCTATGGAGAAGCTCAGGAGACTCTGTGAGAGAGCATGCAACTGGAGCAGAGGGTGCATGGAGATAGTAGAGACCTCGTGACTCACCGCCCGCTCCAATCGTCTTCCCCGTACTCGGATCCTGCATAGAAAAAGACTGTTTAGAAAAGGTGATAGAGCAAGAAAGAGAATGGGTCAATTGACTAACAGAAATTAAATTAAAAGGAATGCCAGGGATGTAATAAACAGAGGTTAAAGTCAAGAAGGGAGTTGGTTTGGCTTGCCCAATGCCACGAGCAGGAGCCTTGGTGCCATCAACAAGAGTAACAGAGGGAAGATTATTAGAAAAGGTAAGGGAAGTAAAAAGATCCTTATTACCACAAAGATGATCAGTAGCACCTGAGTCTATTATCCAGGGTCCAAGAGACGATTGAGAAAAACAAGCAACATGATTACCAGTATCTGGAGCAGGTGGCTGAGAAGAACTCTTCTGGAGAAGGGCCTCATAGTCTGCAGCGGAAATAGTCACTGATCCGGTAGAGGGCGGCACAACATCTGTTTGAGCAAAGTTCATATGTGGTGGCTTCAAGTGAAGGTACTTTCTATAACAACGTTCTTCAATGTGGCCCAGATATTGGCAATAATTACACCGAGGCCTTTGTCCTCGGCCACCCTGTCCATACGACATCGTCTGTCCGCGCCCGCCTAGGCCATATGAAGTCATGGGCCCGCGACCGCCTTGTCCGCGGCCACGACCACGACCGCGACCACCATTGTTCCAATTACCACGAGAGACTAAAGCAGCAGAATCAGACAAGAGAGCAGTAGAGTTAGTAGCTGTGACGTGTGCGGGAGCCACCTTATCTTGAAGATTCAGAAGGCGCTGAAAGGTCTGGGATATGCTGGGAATCGCAGTACTGGTTAGAATGTTCTCACGAACACTTTCTAATCCGTCAGGGAGACCAGAGAGAGTCACAACCGTAAAGAGACGCTCCACTTGCGTCCTGTACACTGTAGCATCCGCAGCATGAGGTAACATAGCCAAAAATTCCTGCATCAAAGAACGAATCTTACCAACATAAACTTCCATACGAGCTTCGGGTGATTTGCGCAAATCCATCATCTGGGAGACAATGGAATAAAGTTGTTGAATATCATTGGTGTAGAGGTTTTTGGCTTCCGTCCACACATCATAGCAGGTCTCAAAAGGAATGAAAATATTGAGAAGAGATGAATCAATGGATTGCCAAAGAATACTGAGGAGCTGAGCATCAACTTTCTCCCATTCAGTCATCTGATCTTGGGAAATATCAGTCTTCTTAGTGGTGAGATGTTTGTCATGGCCTTGACCGGTAAACCAGATCTTAACGGAGGTAGACCAGGTCTTGTAAGTGGCAGATCCGGTCAATTTCAGAGTTGTGATAGATGGAATAGCACTTGAAATGATGCCGGAAGAATGTTTACTGGTTCCTTCCATCAGGAACAGCGATCAGACAACCAAAAAACTGTAAAAAATTACACGAAAAAGGAACAAAGTAGCGACTTTTGCACTAGAAACCCTCGAACGGAAGAGACCCACAACGATTGGTCACTGGATCTGGAAGGAGGAGGCAGAGGCGAGCCTGTCTGCCTTGGTTTGGTCGGAAAAGGTGGCCGGAACAGTGCACACGCGCCGGAGAGAGGTGGCGCGTGAGGCCCACGCGCAGACAGCTGTGGTGGCGCGTGGAGGCGCGTGCGGCGGCCGTTTGGGACTGGTCTTGGACAGAAATGGTCGCCGGCGTGAGGGGATCCTGATCGCGTGGTTTCTCGCCGGAAAGGTGGCCGGAACAGTGACGGAACAGTGTTTCTTGCGATGTGAACAGTGTTTTCTGGTCAAATAATGAAGGAGGATGACGATCTGAGATCGAAAAAGGGTCTAACAATGTTCGGAGGGTTGAAAAAGGTTGCCGGTATGATGCACGGCGGTAAAAAGGTTTGCCGGTATGATGCACGGCAGTACAACGAAAAAAAAAAATATATGCGGAAGCAGAGCCCTCAGATCGAGAGCTCTGATACCAAATTGAATCTGAAATATATTGTATATTCAAGTGTGTAAGTCTGTACAAGGAGGCTCTCTATTTATAGAGACTAAAAAGACCTAATGGGATGACCTAATGGGCCAAGCCCACAATCTAGACTATTCTAGATTATTCTAATAATAATAAAATAATATTATTTCTAACAATACCATTTATCTATTTTTAGGTTTTCAAACCTAGAGCGCTGGTTGATCTTGATGCTGCTGTTTCATCTGCTTTGTTAATAAATGAACACCAATGGGTTGGCATTTTAGTTCGACCTGTAAAGTATTCCCTCAAGGCTGCAGTCTTGCATATTGACACTGGTCCGGGGTTAGAGATTGAAAAGTCACACGTAATTGAGATGGAAAGCTATGCTAGTGTATCACAGAATAATGATGACCAGATGCAGAAGGGTGGTGCTCAAATAGGATCTGTAAATTCTGAGAAAAAATTTGAACATTTAACTCTTCATGATGGTAAAATAGAGTTTCCAAATTGGGCAAGTGACACTCCTTCTATTCTTTGGGTTCTGATTCGTGCCATCAGTGAGACGCTTAGCAGAGGATCATCTTCAGGTTAGGATGGTGATAGAAATCTTGATGTCTCCATACATGTGCATTTTATATTTATCCATATGTACTTATTTTGGTTATTCTTTCCAGTCACTACAAGGAGAGAGAGTATTGTAGATGGAATGAGAACAATAGCTCTTAAACTTGAATTTGGAGCATTCCACAACCAGATATTTGAAAGGTTTTTCCATTTTCCATCATTTATGTTTTAAACATTTTTATAGATCAAAATGCTATTGAATTGGAAGTGCCATGCATCTGGTTTTTCCGTACTGTTTCTTCTCTGTCATGAGTTAATAATCTCTTACCCTGATATCCAGGACCCTAGCAGTGCATTATACATATCCTTTCTATGTGAGCACACGAGTTACCGATAAATGCAATGATGGTACCCTGCTTCTGCAGGTATGGGTCTTTATTTTAATAATTGTTTAATTACAATTGATTTTGGACAATAGGCTAATCATAATCATTATCATGAATTAAAAAAAAAAAAATGTGAACCAAGGTACCATAACATGTATAATTAAAACACTAACCCTTTGTTTACCAAAAAAAAAAACACTAACCCTTCCTTTGCTTTCTATTCCAAAATTGGAAATAATACATGCATTGGATGTTATTACCAAGACGAACTCAAGGGGGGTGAATTGAATTTATCGAAATCAAATAAAACTTCAGAAAAATAGAAACAATGAAAATAAAGAACACGGATTTTAACATGAAAAAAATCCATTAGCTGAATAGGAGAAAAAACTATGGACCCAAATTGGATACCTGGGAAAAATCAATCCACTATAACAGGAGTCAACCAACCTCAAGTATAAAATAGAACCTGCTCTACCCTTGTGACGAACTCACCCTAATCTAAACCCCTAGATTCAAGTCCCCCAATTCTGTCTCTACAATTGCTCCTCAATTGTTTACTCTGACAATAGCTAAAACACGCGATTTTGCTTGCCTCTAAGCCACAAAAAACAAATAACAACAAAGTGCTTCTCAAATCAAGAAAATGTGTACAATTAACAACTACGGGTAGAATTAGAGAAATATTGTTAAGCCTTGATTGCTTGGTCTCTTGGAACTTGCTTAGAAGTTAGAACGTTGAAGACCCTTTTTTCTTTCTCTTAAAATTAATTTTATAATGGTTATTATTGTTATTATTTTATTTATCTTAACTTCTTATCTTTATCTTGTCTTTCTCTCTTTTAAAATTTTCCTAATCTCTCATATCTATCTTTTCTCCTTTTTAAATTTTTTGATCTCTTATATTTATCTTCTCTCCTTTTTTTATTTTCCGATCTCTTATCTTTAGCTTCTTATATCTCTTATCTCCATTTTCTTCTCTTATGTCTATCTTATCCCTTAATCCAATTTTTTCCCCACCTATCTCTTTTTTCATAGTTCCAAAGAAGTTTAAATTAAGGCAATAACAAACATTATCTAATCTACCCTTTACATGAATTTAAGATTTATATATTGTTCTTCATTCTTCATGACAATTTCAAAGCTTTTAACTTCGATCATTCATTGTTTCTTGCATTTTCTTCTTCACAAACCATCACATACCAAATTCTGGAACACACTTTTAAAACTCGAAATACACTATTAGATAACATGGATTCACTTGTTTGGTATCATCAAAACCAAACAAAGGACCCAATGTTTGGTTTTTTTCATTTGAAGTCACTTTGATTGCTGTATGAAGAGAGAAGAATAATATTTATGTGATTGAATTTTGTTAATCTATAGGAGTTTTCGTTTACCTCACTATCATTAGAAAGAGGTGCACTTTCAGCACTGAGTTTTGTTTACATGTTAGAGTCATGGTACCATAAGGTCAGTGAAAAATTAATCGGACCATTATTCACATTCAATTGGCAACATTGGACCAAAAGTCTAAGTTAATTTGAACTTTCTAGTTGTTTGAAGATTTGTACATATCTATAAAAAAATGTAACAATATTTTCTCGTGTAAGCATTTAACCACTAAAATTTCTACGACTTCATCTTGTTCTTTTTTCTTTTAATAAAGTACACGATGGTTCATGTGACTTCTAGGTAATACTTCACTCTGAAGTAAAGGCTACATTGAGCATATATGATGCTTGGCTTGATCTTCAAGATGGATTCGTTCATACTGCACAAACTGAGGGTAGACCAAATTCAAGCTTCTTCCCACTAATTATATCTCCCACTTCCAAAGCAGGAATTTTGTTTAGTATCTGCCTGGGCAAGACAAATGCAGAAGGTAATTGCTTTTTGCCAGAGATCAGTGAAATGATGTTATTTTTGCTTTTTAATATATTAACACCAAATAATTTGACAAATGCCCTAAATATCACAGTTACTATGTAATCAATGCTGAGTTGGGAACTTCTAATCACAATTAGATCCCAGTGGGTCTTTACATTTAACTGGAAGTGCATTTCTGTAATTCTATCCATTTTCAGAGATTTCTAATTGGTTGACTTATTCTAGTTCAAGTTTAATAATTTGTGGTAAACCAAAGCTGTCAATAACTCTACTAATATGTTTTTTCTCTTGAAGTTACCAATTCTATATCTATCTTTCTGAACATTCAAGAAATAGTTGTCTGCATGTCTTAACCTGTATTCTATGTTAACCCCTAATGATGCAATTTGCAGTTTTAATTTGTTGCAGAGGCACAATTGATGAGTGAGTGATGTTTGATGATATGACCACCTCAATAGTCACTTTTTTCATTTTATTCATTATGTTTTTCCTCAAGAGATTTTACTTATTAAGAATGAGGAGCATGTCTAAAGAATGTTTTACTTTGATATTGCATTTTTTATAACCCTTTTTTTATTCTTAAAAAAATAAATAAATAAAGGTGATATGAATATAATAAAGCATTTATTAGATATAATATAAATTTGTTAGAGATATAATAAAATCATTCATTAACCTTTACACAATAGCTTAAGTTTTGGGGGGAGTTGGTTCGTGACATTGTATCAGACATTCTATGACCAAGTGTTTTAAAATTTGATCCTTGCTGCCCCCATTCTTCTAATAAAAAAATCGAATTTCAACATAAAATTGCTGGTTAGAAAACTTTCATTACAGCCTGTGCATTATCCACACTTTGATACTGTTTTTTCGGAAAATTTACTGATTAACTTAAAAAAAAAACTAATTTCAGTTAATAATGATTTTGTATCAAATATATCTATTTTTTCTTCAAATTCTGGATAATTACTATTAAAAAAACAATTATTATGATTAGGAATATAAAGAAATATACCCTGAATCTTATTTATCAAAATGTGATTTTTTGTGTAAGCTTAAAAAACTCTTGCTTGAAGGGATGTGTGAGATATAGTATAAATCTGTTAGAGATATAATAAAGTCATTCATGTGCCTTCACCCAATAGCCTAAGCTTTTTGCGAGTTGGTTTTTGACATCATTTATTCTGTTGTGGTATGGACATGTCACAAGTAGACAACCATAGTCATAGGTTTCAATCTTGTGCATATCCCAATTGAAGTATTCACCGTGAAAATTATAATAGCCTGATTTCTGCAATTAATCAACTGATTTGTTTTTTCTAACAAAAAATAAATGCAGAAGCCAGGAAGCAACCAGAAAGTATATTAAATATCAAATATGGAATTTCTGGTGATAGAACAATCGGGGCGCACCCTCCTGTCATGAATGAATCTACTGGAGTTGATGGAGCCAGACAGGAGTTGATCTTCAGGAGTGTAATTACTTTGCAAAGGCCGGTGCTTGATCCTTGCCTAGCTGTTGGTTTCCTTCCTCTCCCTTCGGATGGTCTAACAGTTGGGCAACTAGTTAAGATGCAATGGAGGGTGGAAAGGTTAAAGGATTTGGATGAGAAAGAAGTTTCTGAGCAGAATGTAAGTCCCAATAAACAGAGACAAAAATATTGCTACTTGTTAAATATTTTTATGGTATCTTAGATCTCTGGTATATTTGCTATTGTGGTTTTTGAACTTCCAACTTAAACATATTTATGCGTGTAATTTTATTTCTTGTTTCATAGCAAAGTGATGACGATACAATACTTCCTTTGTGTGCCACCCCTTATGATCTAAATGCAGGATGCTTAATCAATCTTGGATGGTGAATGTTTTGACAGAAATCTTTTGGGTTTGTTTGGAACAAATTGAGAGAGGACAGAAAGTAGAGGCTCTTCTTTTCATAAAAAAATTATAAAAAAAGAAGAGGAGGAATGACCTTTTAGGGGGCATTTTATTCCCCCCCCCCCCCCCCCCCCCCCCCCCCCCCCTCCCCCTTTTTTTTTGGTAACAAATGAGACAATAACTTTTATTCCCTCAACAATTTTATTCCTCCAACGCTTCCCAAACCTCAAAGCTTACATGATTATTCTTACAGAATGATGTCAACACGTTGCATGTCTCTGTCTCTGTATTGTCTTGGAGAAACAGAAGAGGAAAATTGGTTAAGTGACTGATTTATTAAGAGTTGTTTCAGTCCTGAATCCAGATAAATATGTTGCGAATATTGTGTGATTTGCATGTACTCTTCCCATATTCCATTTGAAGCTATAATTTTGTTTTTAATTTTGACAGGATGAGGTGCTATACGAGGTAAATGCAAATTCTGGAAATTGGATGATAGCTGGGAGGAAAAGAGGACATATATCTCTCTCTACAAAACGAGGTACTTGGATCCATTGGCAGTTTGTTTGGAAAATTATCTTTTTAGGTAACTGAGAGGAGCATCTTTCGCAGCAGGTGATAGTCTGCAGGAATTACTTGCAATGCTATGCCTTTATTGATGATTTGAAATTTTTTCTTATAGGTGCGAGGATAATTATCTCAGTATTATGCATGCCACTGGTGGCTGGTTATGTTCGTCCTCCTCTACTTGGCTTGCCAGATATTGATGAGGCAAATATAAGCTGCAAACCAGCTGGGCCACATCTGGTTTGTGTTTTGCCCCCAGCTCTCAGCTCATCCTTCTGCATTCCAGTTAATTCATGAGCTTAACAGTATGTTTCCACTGAAGTTTGATTGAGGCTTTGTGTTCCATAGGAAGTTTGAGAAAAATTTTGGTTTCAGTAGAGTAGCAAAGCGTTACCTTTTGCCTGTTATCTTCATTGCATGAAAAATCTCTGCAGTTGGATTTGTGTTGCTACCTTCAGGCAGTGTTCAGAGAGTATCAGCAGCGACCCTGGCGCATGTACAGTGGAATTTTGTGCTCTTCTTTGTACGATAGATACAGTAACCATAACATTTTTTTGTCTCCATATATAAAATGATAAAAAATGGTAGGAAACATAGACAGTAAAAGATTATAAACTTTACTGTACTTTAAACTTAATAAGAATTGCCACTTAATTTTTTTTTCTGCGTCAGCAATCATATTCAATTTCATCATTCCCGAACATTTTAGTAGCTGACTGCCTTAATTTCCACCCTACATCTTTCTCGCTTTATCATTAATAAATTAGGATGTCAATCCTTGTAAACAACTTGGATCTGCTGACTCTGGTAAGTACTTTTTTAGGATGGCCAAGTTCGATTAGAATCCAAGCTTGGGCCCGGGTTATAATCCATCCGTTCAGTGCAACTGGCATTGGGCTTTGAAGTGCATGCTACGTATTGACACAGATAGATAATGAAAACTTCATTAAACATGGAAATTTGATAGCAAACATGATATTTACCAAGCATAAAATCAGCTGGAAAATGCCATCATCAAATGAATAAAAAAGGTCCCACCGAGATTTGAACTCGGGTTACTGGATTCAGAGTCCAATGTCCTAACCACTAGACCATGGGACCGAGTTTAGATGGTGATGTAAAAAAGAAATTTAAAAAATATTGGAATTACACTTACACTAGTTGATGCACGGACACGGGACATGACACGCCAACACGTTAATTCTAAAAAATGTCATATTTCGACATGTTGGGACACGTTTTGATATTAAATAAAATTTTTAATATATATAATATAATTTATATTTAATACATATAAGAGTCCATAATAAGTCATATAACCAATCAAATATTTAAATTTCATAACATAAATATAAATATAAATAATTTTTTCGTACTTTGTTAATTTTTAATGTCAAATTTCATAACAGAAAAAAACTAATCTATAAATTATTTCTTTTATATTTAGTTAACAAAATAAAATTAAGATTAAAAAAAAAAAAACGTGTCCGAGCGTATCCCCAAATATTGACCGCGTGTTCTCAAATATTGACCGCGTGTCAGAACGTGTCGGAGAGTTGACCGCGCGCCCTCAAATGTTGATTGCGTGTCGGACGCGTGTCCGAGCGTATCGGTGTCCGTGCATATGAGGTTGCCGGAAAGTCAAGATAAACACTTTTGTACGGAGTTGATCGCGGATCAATTTGCTTTGAATTCGGGATAAGAAAAAAATTTACGTGGATCAAATTTGACAGTTTGGTTGAAATTTTTTTTTCCCGCTAAACCCTATTTAAATTAAGGCTTTAATGTTTCTACAGTGAATATAAATAAGTTATTTACATTCACTTCCAAAATGAGATTTTTGTTGAAAATTTAAAAAATTATAATGAGAAAGACTATTATATCTCTAAAATAAATTATAATTATAAAATTATCTTGATTTTCGTCTCAAAACGATCGTTTTGGGCTCAATGTAAATAATTTATCTACATTGACTGCAGAAAAAATAAACCCTTAAATCAATCCAACCAATATTAGGTTTGTTTCGTAGGGTCATCAGGTTAAATAAAAACGCAGTTTATTATATTTTTTTAGGGAAAAATATTTGTCATTTTAAATGACATAAAATTATGTTATTTTAAGAGAGAGATAGACACATAATAATTTTTTTTATTTAAAATTTAAATTAAAAAAATCAATCAGTTTCTCTTTCATAATTTTGATTCCTTGTGTCTATCTTTCTCCTAAAATGAACTTGTGTCATTTAAAATGACAAACATTAAACTCTATTTTTTATTTTCACCCATTATCTTATATTTTATTTACAATTTTTTTAAAAAAATTACCACTACAAGGTAAAATAGTGATTTCTGGCTCTTTCATGATCTATGACAATAATCAAATCAATTTTAAACATTAATATTACCCTTAACTAACATTTAGTTCTTTTGACTATTACACACTTTTTTTTAATTTCTCTATATGATGATAAAGTTAAATAATAAATATAAACAAAGTAAACAAGTGATCGACCTATCAATGGTGGGTGTACTTTTTGAAGTTCTTGGGGGAAGATACCTCCTCCTACAAATAATTAGAAAGAACTCGTGTGAAAATTAGAAAGTTGATATAATGCACTTTCAGCATTCTATTGACAAATAATGAGAAATGCTTTAATGATATGCTATAAATAGTGTCAAAAGAAACACTACAATCAAATACAGAATCAAGATAACAAAAACTAAATTTCCAGAAAGATAAAATTCTAAAATCTCAAATCACATAATTAACAAAGGACCACACCCTACCGTTTGAGCGCATAGCAACATGACCCCAAAGTTATTAAGGGCTCGACATATCAAGCTGAGACATGCCATCGTGATCTCTGCTGCTGGCTCAATCAAGTAAATGGATTCTTTTAAATACATTCAATTACTGTCTGGTTTAGGTTTGTTTCTTCTTTCCTAAGTTTCTTGCTTTTCTAATTTCTAAGTAACCCATTTAAGAATGTCAGTTGCACAAACCTATACCAATATCAATAATTTTTTCTCTAAATATTTATCAAATTATCTCTGTCAATTTTCTTATAAAGCTCTTTGCAGAATATTTTTACGGGGGGTTCTTAGGTTTTTCTCTAGAAAATTCGAAGATTCAAAACATTAAACGTAACGACTACAATTTTACAAACTCTGCCACAATCGAGAGATTCTGGTCTTTGGACGAGTGATATTGTTGATTCGCTCTACAACGCAGAGCAAGAATATAGTAGTCTCAAGACTCAATATGTAGTTATGTTGTCCTTTTTCATTCACTCATTTGTCAAATTTACTAGCGTTATGCAGCTTGACCCGAGTAGCTATCCTGACTTTATTAATTATGGATGAACGCATCCATTATTAAAGGCTTGAACAAGATTTGTTACACTTGGATGGTTGCTGGTAGACCCTTAAATAAATACTGCATTTTGGGCTATTGAAAGAATGTCTATCTGGGGTTAGTGTTGAACTACTCATCGCTGAGTCCCACATTGCCTATTTGAATGCACAAGTACCGAAGACTCGACTATAAAACAAGCAATCCTGACCAGTACAATTCATACCTTTCTCGGCCTTTTGGCTAAGATCAAGTGTAGTATCTGTTCTTATCAGTTTAATATCTGATATGTGGGTCATTGGCCCACACGATATTAAATTTATTTTTTGAGGGGGAGGGTTCGCTACAGTAGCTTGCTACTGGGACTCTCGCGTGTCGCCCTTGCGTTGCACTATTGCATTGGCTGGCGCACCCCACCAAATCAGTTTAAAATTTATCAATGTCATAAAATTAGAAATTGGTTGATTTATGAAATTCGTTTTAGAAAAATCTATTAAGTCAAGAGATAGTATTACTTCTAATTTAAAATTGAAATTAAATTATAAATTTAAACTAAGTATCTTTCTCAATTACCCTGTACAAAAAAAATTTATCTGCTTTTTGCGCAATTAATGTTAATTTAAGGTTAGGTTTTACGATGCATTTTTAAAAAAATTTATCTACTTCAAAGTGATTTTATTTTCTCCATAATACACAAATAAGTAGAGCGAGAGACATAATTTCTGACCATTCAGATGGATTCACCTGTTTTTGGAGCAAAATTTTGGTGTACATTGGTACACCCAAAGTAACGGATTTTTTTTTTTTTTTTTTTTTATATTTTAACCCTTTTTTTTATATTTTCCTTTATGTCCTTTCAAAAGAAATTCGTCCTTTCAAATTTTTCCATTTAGTAAATGCAACTTGTAATATTAAAAATAAATTCACTGTTTTTGGTCTAATTGCTGTGTGGGCGGCCGTTCGCACTCTGAAAACCTCTTCAAAATCTGATAAATATTTTAATTCTCATGCTAGCCCAAAAAGGTTCCAACAGTCTACGATTTATTGAGTATTTAATCACCTTGAAGATATATTGTTACTACCATTCAAATTTGATTGCCTTTTTTGGAGCACCATGAAAAATATCGTTACAAATATTACAAACAGAAAAGTTTGTTGGGTCTCAGATTGATCACTTGCCGAATAATTCAAACAAATTGGCCGTGTGCAATTGAGAAATGGAAAGCACCACCTAACTTCAGAGAATGAGCTCAATCCATCTAATGTATCAGAGAAACAATACAAATTTTCAAATAACAGCTTTGACATGGCTACCTAATTTTTCTTGCGATGTTATAAGACGACCAACTAAAACATATGCACCAAATTTTTCTTGCAATGCTATAAGAGAGATAGATAGGAGACACGTGCAAGTAATGTGATGCATTTGGAGTTCTTTTTTTATTTTATTTTTATTTAAGGCACGGGTAAGTAGCTAGATGGTGGTAATCTATGAAGCACCGACTTCAAAATCTCTAACGTGTCGTGTCCGATACTTTCCGACACTCAGACACTTTCCGGCACTTCAATACTCGTTGCAAAGACTCAAAAAAAGATCAAAAGTTACGTTGCGTAGCGTTGCATTTTGAGTTCCAACTGTTAGATTTGTTGGATTACGATTACTATTTCATTGAGTTTAATATAAACATTTGAGATATCTTATGTTTCTTTGCAAAATTGATGGGTATTATAAGTTTAGCTTTATTTTTTTGTTAAATTATTGAATATTAAATATAATATACACTACATAAATTAAAAATATTATATAATAACGAAACGTGTCTTAACGTGTCGAAGAGTCGTGTCGTGTCGCATTCCGTGTCCCGTGTCGGAGTCAGTGCAACATAGATGGTAATGGGGTAGCACATTGGTTCATTTTGGCATGATTGCTTGACACGTGTGCTCGCTGTTAGCTCCTATAAGATATGGAGCATCACTAACGGTTGCAAGTTTTGATAAATTCCACATGGATTTGTGTTCCCTGCCCGTACCTAAGGTGTTCCATTGGGGCCACTTGATCATAGATTTTTTTTTTAAAAAAATAAAATAAAAACTAATTGTCGTTAGATACCAATATCTCACTAAAATCAGTAAATATTCTCCAACCTCTTTGAGAATTTCAATATAGTTTGAACTCACGTTCTTATGTGATATGAATCAAACCCTTAATCAACTATGTCTACTTTTGTTTGTGATCATAGAGCTTTTTAGTTTGTAAGCAATGCAATGCAAGTCTATCGAGTGAAGATGATTGGGGGTAACAGTAAAGATATTTTTAAGCTCAAGTCAGTTTCAAAGCAAAAAATGTCACAACACAACACACTAATATGACTAAAATATAATATAAATTTTTCTGTTCGTGTTAAGGGTAATAATGTTTTTTTTTACCAGAAAATAACATGGACAAAATGTGTTAAGAGTTAACCTATATGTGTTTGTGTTAGTGTTAATCAGAAAATGACATAAACAATTAATTATAAAATAAAAAAAAAACTTGGATTCATATTATGTGGTATCAATTAGTATAATAAATAAACGGTGTTATGAAAGATTTTGATACAAATAATTATTTGTATCATGTTCGAGCTGTGGATATTTGTGTTAGTATTATGAGTTTGTAAGTGAGAGATTTGGATCATGTTGGGCTTAGGTCCAATAAGAAATACTTGTCTACAGCTCCCAACTTGGAGAAATGTTGAGCAAACAAGTCTTGTTGGCCCCTTGTTAGTACTAGCATTAACTTTTTTATTTAAACACAACGGAAAGATGGATAGTCAAAGAAAGAATGGTTAGGGATCGAAGGCAATTAGGTTTAGATTGAAGGAGTTGTTCAAAGAAAGATCCTAGCACAAAACACTTAACCATATTCAGAAGATATGATAAAGGCTTGGAGAAGATCCACCACTTCAAGTACTTGTGCAATTAGAACTCAAATATCGAGTACAAAGTTTGACTAATCAATTATTAGAAGTTGAGTCTGGAAGAATAGAATGACAAGTATTGTTATCAATCTTAGACAGTTACTATGCAAAAATTACATTTGGAGTAGCAGTTACTAATCCTTTTGGTTATTCCTTGGCTCTTGTCATTCATCTTTTGATTGTCATTTAATTGTAAATTTTGATCATTGCCTGTAAATTATTTATTAGTAGTAATTTTTAATTCTGATTGATTGATTACAATTCTCATTATCCCTTTGATGGCAAGCATTTACCAGTTCTTATGACGGGCACATCTCACATTGCACCTCTTTGAAGTCTCAAGAGTTTCAAATCTACAAAATATATGGTTCCGGGCAATGATTTTTACACTAAGTTTAGCTATCATATTAAGCAAATTAAATCAAGGCTTTAATGTTTATACAGTAGATAAGTTGTCTACATTCACTCTCAAAATGACGTCATTTTGGGTTGCAAAATTAAAAATTTATAACGAGAAAGAATATTATATCCCTGAAATAAATTATAATCATAAAAATATCTTGTTTTTCGTCCTAAAATGACGTCGTTTTGAGTTCAATGTAGATAACTTATTTACATTTATGTAAAAAAAAAGGAACCCTTGAATTAATCCAACCAAGATTAGGTTTGTTTGGTATGGGTCATCAGGTTTATGTAAAAAAAAAAAAGGAACCCTTGAATTAATCCAACCAAGATTAGGTTTGTTTGGTATGGGTCATCAGGTTAAAGTAAAAACACAGTTTATTATATTTTTTATTTTCACCCATTATCTTCTATTTTATTTACAATTTGTTTTTAAAAAATTACCTCTACAAGGTAAAATAGTGATTTCTGGCTCTTTCATGATCTATGACAATAATCAAATCAATTTTAAACATTAATGTTACCCTTAACTAATATTTAGCTCTTTTGACTATTATACTTACACACTTTTTATTAATTTCTCTATATGATGATAAAGTTAAATAATAAATATAAACAAAGTAAACAAGGGATCGACCTATCAATGGGGGGTGTACATTTTGAAGTTCTTGGGGAAGATACCTCCTCCTACAAATAATTAGAAAGAACTCGTGTGAAAATTAGAAAGTTGATATAATGCACTTTCAGCATTCTATTAACAAATAATGAGAAATGTTTTAATCATATGCTATAAATAGTGTCAAAAGAAACACTACAATCAAATACAGAATCAAGATAACAAAAACTAAATTTCCAGAAAGAAAAAAATTCTAAAATCTCAAATCACATAATTAACAAAGGACCACACCCTACCGTTTGAGCGCATATTTACATGACCCCAAAGTTATTAAGGGCTCGACCTATCAAGCTGAGACATGCCATCGTGATATTTGCTGCTGGCTCAATCAAGTTAATGGATTCTTTTAAATAAATTCAATTTCTGTCTGGTTAGGTTTGTTTCTATTACGAAAAATAAAAACAAAATCTGAATCTGAATAAATCTTTCATTGATTCTTAGTGCCGAATGTCATGTACAGTGTGTCATATATATACAGGGATACCAAAATCAGAAAAGCAAAGGAAAGGGAAAAACAGAATGTCAAAATCAGTAAGGCAAGGAAAAGGAAAATAGAATGTCGTTACAACAAACTTGGTGACCTGGCAAAACAGAAAAAAAGCTATTCTTACTAAGACTAAAACTATTATTTACAAAAGAAATAAATGTATATTGTAATACTCCCTCTCAAGATGGATAGTGTATATTGAGAACTCCCATCTTGGATAAAAGCTGATGAAAAAGAGTAGGATGCAGAGGTTTAGTGAGCAGGTCAGCAAGCTGCTGAGAACTAGGGACTGGAAAAGTGAGGAGACGTCCTTGAGTGATTTGATCACGAACTATGCGGCAGTCAATATCAATATGCTTCGTTCTTTCATGAAAAAACTGGGTTGGCTGCAATATGGAGAGCAGCTTGGTTGTCACAAAACAGATGAGCTGGAGATGAGGTGGTTACCTGCACGTCAGTCAGCAATGAAAAAAGCCATAAAAGTTCACAAGTAGCATTAGTCATTGATCGATATTCAGCTTCAGCTAAGGAGCGAGCAACAGTGGTTTGTTTCTTAAACTTCTAAGAGATCAAAGATTGGCCAATAAAGACACAAAAACCAGAGACGGATCTACGGCTATCTGGGCATGAAGCCCAATCTGAATCACAAAAGGCGTGCAATTGAAGAGAAGATTTAGCAGAAAAAAATATGCCTTGACCAATGGTAGACTTAAGATAACCAAGAATGCGATGTACTGCCTGAAGATGAGGTTGCCGAGGAGCTGAAAGAAATTGACTCAAGTGATTCACAGCAAATCAAATATCTGGTCGGGTGATAGTAAGATATAGTAAATGACCAATCAGCCTGCGGTAAACAGTAGGATCCTCCAAAAGAGAACCATCAGTAGCAGACAAATGAATGTTTGGTTCCATATGAGTGGAACGAGGCTTGCATCTAATATACCCGAAATCCTAAAGCAGAGAAATTGTATACTGCCTTTGACAAAGAGCAATACCAGTAGGGGATCGAGCAACTTCAAGCCCCAGAAAATACTTTAAGGGAGCCAAGTTTTTAAGCTTAAAAATACTGTCCAAAGTAGTAGTTAGTTGTTGGACCTGAGCCAAGTTATTAGAAGCAACTATAATATCATCCACATAGACCAAAATAGCCATAAAAAATCAGAAGAGCCATGGATAAAAAGAGAATGATCCGCATGAGATTGAGAAAAACGAAGATCAAGAAGAGTAGAAGAAAATTTAGAAAACCACTGACGCGAAGCTTGTTTTAAACCATAGAGGGATTTAGTCAATCGACATACTGCATCAGAAGGTAGAGACTCCCCTTGTTGTGTATACCCGAGAGGAAGAAGCATGTACACTTCCTCATTCAACTCTCCATGAAGAAAAGCGTTGTTGACATCCAATTGGATTAAATGCCAATCATGGATGGCTGCAAGAGCAAGCAATAGACGAACAGTTGTGATTTTAGCTACCGGAGAAAAGGTTTTAGTGAAATCAATACCTTCATGTAGGTTATTCCCTTGAGCAACCAGCCGCGCCTTGTAACGTTCAAGGGATCCATCAGAGCGAAGTTTAACACGGTACACCCACTTACAACCAATAGGACGCTTACCTGCTGGCAAGGAAACAATATCCCAGGTGTGATTCTGCTCCAGCGCAAGGAGTTCAGCAGCCATGGCATCACGCCATTCAGGTAGTTGGGAGGCCTCACTGTATGAAGGAGGTTCATAACATGTAGAGATGACGTTGTGAGAATTGGAAAGTCGATCATAGGAGATATGGGAAGAAACTGGGTGCTGAGTAGAAGTATGGCAGACATAGTCCTGCAGGTGAGGAGGGGGTTTACGGATACGATAGGATGACTATGGTTGTGATGCTAAAGGAGTTGTAGTGGTGAGAGAAGGACTGGGAATAGAAGTAAGAGGAGAGGTAGATGAAGAAGAAGTAGCAAAAGGGAACACAGTCTCATGGAATGTTACATCACGAGAAATGATAATTTGATTAGATTCAATATCAAGAAGCTTGTAAGCTTTGTGGCTAGGAGGGTAACCGATGAAGACACAAGGCGTAGCGCGAGAAGAAAATTTGTGACAAGACTTTGGGAGTGTCGAGCTGAAATAGAGACAACCAAAAACACGAAGGTGAGAGTAATTGGGAGCTCTGTGAGAAAGAAGCTCGAAAGGAGTCTTACCTTGTAAAAATAGAGATGGTGTTCTGTTAATTAAATATACGGCAGTGAGCACACACTCTGACCAGTAAGCAAGAGGAAGATGAGACTGAAAGTGAAGAGCACGAGCAACGTTCAGAATATGTTGATGCTTTCGCTCAACGACCGAATTTTGCTGTGGACGATCCACACAGGAGTGGAAAATTTGGATGCCTTTTTCTAAAAAGAAAGAACACAAATGCAATTCCGGTGCATTATCACATCGAATTGCTTTGATGGAACAGTTGTATTGATTGAGCATCTAATAAAAAAATTGAGGGAAAACAGATGCAAAATCGGATTTCTGAGTGAGGAAATAAATCCAAGTGAAGCGAGTGGCATCATCAACAAGAGTTAAAAAATATTTGGAGCCAGAAACGCCAGTGGGATTAAAAGGACCCCAGATATCGCAATGAATGAGGTCAAATGCATGAGCGGACATATGAGGATGCAAAATGAAAGGTAAACGTCTTTGTTTAGCCAAAGGACAAATCATACAAGGAAAATCAGAAATAGAAGAATCAGTAAAATGCAAAGCATGTTTCATTGATTTCAAAACAGACAAGGATAAATGTCCTAAACGTGAGTGCCATAAAGTAAAATCACCAACAGAAGCAGTGAAACATTGGGGTGGGGGAACATGTTCAGGGGAAAAGGAACAACAGAATTGAAAACATAAAGATTTCTGAAACGATTAGCAATCCCAATCAGCTTGCCCGTGAGATGATCCTGTAGATGACAAGAAAATTGAGAGAAGTGAGCAACAATTGGAGAATCACGGGTTAGGGCACCAATAGAAAGGAGATTAAATGAAAAAGTAGGTACATGCAGGACATTGATCAATGTTAGAGAAGATAAAAGGGGAATAGATCCCATAAAAGAAACAGAGATGGAGACGCCATTAGGAAGACAAATCGAAGGAGAAGATGATTTGGAAGTGGAAGAAAAAAATCGAAGAAAAACAAGAAACGTGGTGCGTAACACCTGTATCAAGAACCCAACAAGACGATGAAAGAGAAGAGGAAGTCTCACCACTAAAGCTCACGACGGATGGCGGTGTAAAGGTAGAAGATGAAGCTGACTGTAACGACCCGAAATTTAAAGAACTAAAATAAATGGAGTCGCCACCAATTTTATTTACTTTGGAAAAATTGGAAAACCTTTTATTGCAAACTGGTCTTTAAAATTATAGATCAAAGGTTCGGGAGTCTAATTATGCGCAGGGAAGGGTGGAAACTTAATCCCACTGCACCCCTGACACATCCGTTTAAAAACGGTTACCTTAAATTAATTGTGTGAATTATTAATAGCTTTTTTAAAAAAATATTTGCTTAATCCCTTAAAATAAATAAAGATAATTATTTAGAAAATGAGAAGACTAAATTATTAAAATTTTATTTTAGCTTGACGGAAAGAGTTCCGCTCCGACGTATCCTCAGGTGCAGTGAGGAATTCAAAGCTACGTTGTTCTTTAAAAAATGCTTGTGTATTGATTGAATTTAATTTTTTAAAAATAATTTTAAGGAAAATCATTGGAAAGTTTAGGCTTTGATAATTTGTATCGATTTCAATAATTTTTTTATATTAGTATAAATTTTATAATATATTTTGAATCACCAAACCGTCACGACTAAATTGATTCAAAAGAGTATGGGATCGACAAGCCGTCGCGGCTAAATTATCCCCTTTAAATGATTTTAAGGTTACCTTAATATATAAAAAATATATGATAATTTTAATGAGTTACGAATCATCAAGCCGTCACGGTTAAAATGATCCCTAACCAAACACATAGGATTAAACAAGCCGTCACGGCTAAATCACCCTTACGTGTAATTTTAATATTATTATATGTTTTAAAATTGAAATGAAAATATGATAAATTTAATGAGTTTCAGATCATCAAGCCGTCACGGTTAAAATGATCTGGAATGAAACATAAGGGATTGAGAAGCCGTCACGGCTAAATTACCCCTTGTATTGTTATAAAGTTTATGATAAATTCTATTAAATTTTGAACCTTCAGTTATAATCCTTTTATTAAAATAAATTAATTTTTTTTTACCTCCCAAGCTTTATACCAAATAATAACAACAGTGGCGGTATTTAAAACTGAGGTTGACATTGATTTGAACAAATAAATAGCATTAGTCTAATGATCAAAAGAAGAATTTCGGTGACTATTATTTTAAATCAGTAGGCTTGTACAAATTAAACAGCAAACCAATTTTTATAGAAACCTTGTTAAAATGAAATTGCTTTTCACCATTTGTATTTTATGAAAGCATACGTTAATATAAAAAAAAACATCCTGATAAGAAATCATATATATATATATATATATATATATATATATATATATATATATATATATATATATATATATATATATATCAATCGTAGTGATTATCCTAATAAGAAAAAGAAAATGAGTTTTCTTATTATCTTTGTGTTCAAGTAATGTAACTTCAGATTTTTATTTATATTTATTTACTTAAGCAAAGAAAGAAACCGTCTAGCTGAGGATAAAAGAAAACGCTAAAAACTAAACGTAAGATGAATATTGATGATAAAAGTCTAATCTGAAAGAGAAAAAAAGAATAAAATAAACATAAATATCACTAAAGCCAACGTAAGATAAATGATGAAAAAAAGTCTAATATGATAGAGAAAAAGGAATAAAATAAAAGTAAATATCATTAAAGCCATGTGAACTCAGTTAGTAACACGATACCCCTGCATGACGTGACAAGTAATGAACAGCTGGGAGGTGATAAAAATGTAAGGAAATAAACGATAAAGAAAACAAATAAATCATAAAGATACCTCCTTCCCAACGTCTAACCAAATAAATTCTCCTCTTCTTTTGAATACTGGAGATAGAGGTATGCCAATAGATGGGTACAACAAAATAGTGATGAGGTTTTGTGTAGATGATAGTGCAGCAAGAAATGGGAGCTATCACGCAGTGACCGGTAAATGGTGACCGATGGGGCTCGCAGCGGCGTAGCTTTCCGGCGACACAGATCGATGGCACAAGGGAGACGACAACTTTGGTGCAGTTGACGTCTTGTGGCAGTGTGGGTTTCTGGTGTCTTCCCACCCCTTTTCTCTTTGGTGTTTCTCCTGTGATGTCTTCTCTAAATTTTTTGTTTTCTAACTTATGGAAGCTCCCTTTCTCCTTCTGATGGTGTTTTTCTTTCAATACCTTTCACTACCATGGACTACAAACTCTTACTCCGATTTCATCTTTTCCTTTGCATGCTCTCTCCTTTTTTTTTCCTTTTTCTCCCCCCTCTTTTTTTGAACACCCAGAATCCCTTTTATATAAAGAACGATTTTTGTTCTCTTCTTATCGCCTCTTTCTCCTTTTCTTTTTTTTTTGTCGTTGTTGCTAGCAGCACCCTCCCTCTTTGTATTTCCTGTGCCACGCTTGTAAAATTTGTGTTGAAGCCTTTATCTTTTTCTCCTACTTTCTTGTCATGGCTTATTTAGGCTAAAACCCAAATCAACTCTGATTATTTTTCTCTCGGCGTATAGACAACTCTGATCCTCTTGTTGTATATGCAAGTAAGGTGTTTGTCTTCTTCAACAGAGGTGTCGACAGAGGAAACTTGTAGCCATCTTTACTGAACATGTATTTTTTAACTTTCTGAAATTTCCTTTCTTGTGTTTATTACTTTTTCTGGATAAGATAAGGATGTTGTCCATAAGCTGAATTTAGCAATTTTTACGGATGAGATTTACAGCTTTATCAGTGTTGAATTGGACAATTTTCACCACTGTTGCCCCACTATTATTCGGCACTTTACCGACCAACAAATGTCATATAATATTTCTCTATATTTTCCTGTGAATATGCTTGAAATCTATAGTGGAAAACAGATACATAAAATACCCATCGATTAGATTACTTTGGTTTTGTATTTTTTTTTTTAAAAACACACACAGAATAGGAAAAAAAATAAAATAAGAAGAAAAGAAAACTTAGAAGAATGGTAATGGTAGCATGAATACAAAATTTAGAGAACAAGTGTACAAATGCTTAAGTATCATCACGTACCAAAAAAACATAGGGTTCAATGAATTTTACTTGAAGAACAAACGAGATAATAATAATAATAATAATTATTATTATTATTATAACAAAAAAATGGTGTTTACAGTTGCCCCTCTTTAATTGTTTCTAGCAAGATAATCTAATAAACTAAGTTTATATATTATCGCCGTAAAACAAATAAAGACATGAACACACATTTTTTTAGGTAACTAAAATTAGATGTATGCACGGACTTAAATCGCGTGGCACATAAGCTTAACAATTAAATAAAATAAAATAATAACAAAAATAACAAAAATACAACGCTTGAATTTCTTCTGAATATGAATGAAAAGGAAATTCGGAACCAACTTGATATGGGTTCAAAAAAAAAATAAAAAAAAATAAAAATAAAAATATTTGCAACCAAATGGATGTGGACACACAAACAGAAAGAGAAATCTTAACCGACTGGATATGGGTTTAAAGGTAAAATAATCATTCGCAACCAACTAGATATGGGTATACAAATAGAAAGAGAAATCTTAACCGACTGGATATGGGTTTAAAGATAAACATTCGCAACCAACTGGATATGGGTATACAAATAGAAAGAGAAATCTTAACCGACTGGATATGGGTTTAAAGATAAACATTCGCAACCAACTGGATATGGGTATACAAATAGAAAGAGAAATCTTAACCGACTGGATATGGGTTTAAAGATAAACATTCGCAACCAACTGGATATGGGTATACAAACAGAAAGAGAAATCTTAACCGACTGGATATGGGTTTAAAGACAAAATAACAAAATAACATTTGGAAACGACTGGATATGGCTTCACAAATGGACAAAAAATGTAAATTGTGTTTTTCGGCTGAAAAACTAAATTTTGATGAGCCTTTGAGTTTTGAAGTTTAAAATGCAAGGTTTCTGAGCTCGAAAGTTAAACTGCAATTAAGCCCAGGAATTTTTAATATGCAGAAAAAGTTGCAGCAAATAAAAAATCACAATGATCAAGAAATTATGAGAAGAAAAATTTAGAGACCTTTCCTTTTTATATTTATATATATATATATATATATATTTATTATTTTTATTTATTTTTTTATTTTTTTTTAAAAGATCCAAACTGACGGCAACCCGGAAAAGTTGAAACCAATCAAACCCTCATTCATGAGATTGTCACCATATCTTGTAACTTCTTGTGAACTCATTTGTCCCACCCTTTTCGCCTCTTTGATCTTCTTGCCTTTTCCAACAACATGATTATACCACTTGTGTTCAAAATTATTGAGTTCCACGATCAAAACCAATAATTGAAGAATTGCTATAAGCAATTTTTAGTCACATTGTTAAACTTAAATTACGTTACTCGAGACATAAACTTGATAAATAAATATGCATTCATGAGTGGAAGAAGGAAAGAGAAATAAAAATGATGAGATAAGCAAAGCCAATCCATTGATATGAAAGTTGATTGTACATGAAACCTTTGTGAGAGGAGATATTAGGCACGAAAAGAAAATGGAAAAGGATGAAAGGAATTTTGAGATCTCATGGAAAAATTGCCCCAGTATCAGTCCCTTGTCATTCATTGAATTGATTCCCTTCAGCTTTCTAGCAGTCTCACCAATGAAGTCACGGTCCCTTCCACAGTACGATCCTTTGTTGCCTCTCTGAATCTTGCCCCAGTGTGTGTTACTTTCTCCAAAAATCTTGGGCGGTTTAAGTTTGGGTCCTTAATGTCCAAGTTGCCCCTGCAGGTTTTCAACCTAACTGTTTTTTGTTTGCCATAACTTTTGCTTAGGTGACCTTGTTGAGCCATCAGCTTAACAGATTTCTTTTTATCTGCCTCGATTTTTGCTTAGATCGCCCTTTCGGGTTTTCAATCTAACATGCTTCTCTATTTTTCTTTTTTCCTTTTTCCTTTTTGTTGTTGTTAGGCATAGAATCTTTTGACAGCGTCAGTATTTATTGGTCTTCGTAACTCCTGCCCTTCCATATCTTGTAGAATTAACGCTCCCCCAGAAAAAGCATGTTTGACCACATAAGGGCCATCATAATTTGGAGCCCATTTTCCTCTAGCATCCTCTTGATTAGGAAAGATTTTCTTTAAGACCAGATCACCTGATCGAAATTCCCTTGGCCGGACTTTCTTTTTAAAGGCTTTAGCCATTCTGCTCTGATATAGCTGCCCGTGACAAAGAGCTGTCAATCTTTTCTCTTCAATCATGTTCAGTTGTTCATATCGTGCTTTCACCCACTCAGACTCTTCCAATTCTGCCTCCATCAAAACCCTCAATGAAGGAATTTCAACTTCTATCGGAGAGACGGCCTCCATTCCATATACCAAGGAGAAAGGTGTTTCTCCAGTGCTCGTACGTATGTTAGTACGATACGCATGTAAAGCATAGGGTAACATCTCATGCCAATCTTTATAACTCACAACCATCTTGGCAATGATCTTTTTGATATTCTTATTGGCTGCTTCAACTGCACCATTCATCTGAGGTCTATAAGGAGCTGAGTTGTGATGCTTGATCTTGAAATGTCCACATAACTTTTGTACTTCTGCGCCGTTAAGATTAGGAGCATTATCTGTGATTATTCTTTCTGGAACTCCATATCTGCAAATAATATCCCTTTTGAGAAACTTGACAAACACCTTTTGTGAAATGTTGGCATATGATGAGGCTTCTATCCACTTGGTAAAATAATCTATTGCTACCAGGATGAAACGGTGCCCATTCGAGGCCTTTGGATTGATTAGGCCAATAACATCTATTCCCCACATTGAGAACGGCCAAGGAGACACCATATTGTGTAGTGGAAAAGGCGGTGAATTGATACGATCTGCGTACATTTGACACTTTTGGCACTTTCGAACATATCCTACGCAATCTGCCTCCATGGTGGACCAGTAATATCCACTTCTCATAATCTTGCGCGTCATCATATGTCCGTTGGCATGAGTCCCACAAATTCCCTCATGGACATCAATCATGATTGAATGAGCTTCACGAGCATCTACGCATCTTAAAAGGGTGCCATCATGACTTCTCTTGTACAAAACTTCTCCATTCAAGAAAAAAGCCATCGATAACCGGCGAACGGTCTTTCTATGGGTTTCGTTTGCCCCAGTTGGGTACTCTCTATGCTGAATATACTGTTTGATATCAAAATACCAAGGTTTACCATCTGGCCCCTCCTCCACACTGGCACAGTAAGATGGTTCATCTCTCTTCTCAACTTGGATGGGTTGGACATCACTATGGATATCCAGCTTGGTCATCGCAGCCAACGTGGCTAGGGCATCTGCAAATCGATTCTTGTCTCTAGTTAAATGCGAGAATTCTATTTCTTCAAATTCTGCAATCAAACGAGTCAAGTACTTTTGGTAGGGCACTAACTTCACGTCTTTGGTCTGCCACTCGCCATTCACTTGGTAAATGATAAGCGCTGCATCCCCAAATACTTCCAACTGTTTTACTCCTAAATCGATTGCAAGACGCAAACCGCTTGCACAAGCCTCATATTCTGCAATGTTATTGGTGCATTCAAAGCCCAACTTGATGGCCACTGGGTATTGTTTGCCAGTTGGTGAAATGACTACTGCTCCTACGCCACTGCCGTGCATATTAACTGCCCCATCAAAATACATTTTCCATGCACTTTCCTCAATCTCATCTTCTTCTACTGCCAATATTTCCCCGCCTGGAATTTCAATTTGCATTGATTGGTCGTCTTCGAGGGGATTTTCAGCTAGGTGGTTCCGAGTTACGTATTGGATGTCAAATTCTGACAATATCATCTGCCATTTTGAGACCTTCAAAGAAATATGAGGGCTTTCAAATATATACTTCAAGGGATCTATTCGAGATATCAACCAAGTGGTGTAATACAACATGTATTGTCGTAGTCTTTTTGAGCTCCACACTAGAGCACTACACGTTTTCTCGATTGCCATGTAACGAACCTCACATTCATTGAACTTCTTGCTAATGTAGTACACAGCTTGCTCTTTCCTATCTGACTCATCACGTTGCCCCAACATTGCTCCCATGGAGGTAGGCAGCACAGTCAAATACAAAATCAAAGGGCGACCTGGTGTTGGCGGTACCAAGATAGGGGGATTCAATAAGTAAGCTTTTATTCTGTCGAACGCCTTCTGGCAATCTTCATCCCACTTCCCTGGTTGGTTCTTCCTCAATAGCTTAAAGATAGGCTCACAAGTGCTAGTTAAGTTTGCAATGAATCTAGCAATATAATTAAGTCGTCCCAAGAAGCTTCTCACATCTCGCTCTGATTTAGGGGCAGGCATATCTCGTATTGCTTTTGCTTTTTCCGGATCCACCTGTATTCCTTCTCTACTAACAATAAAACCGAGCAATTTTCCTGAGGATGCGCCAAAAACACATTTGCTAGGGTTCAATCTCAACTTGTACTTCCGGAGTCGTTCGAACAACTTTTGCAGGACTGTCACATGACTTTCCCCTTCTCTTGACTTAGCAACTATGTCATCCACATATACTTCAATCTCCTTGTGCATCATGTCGTGGAATAATGCAACCATAGCGCGCTGATAAGTAGCTCCTGCATTCTTTAGTCCAAATGACATCACTCTATAACGAAATGTCCCCCAAGGAGTAATAAAAGCAGTTTTTTCTTTATCATCGACATCCATGAGGATTTGATTATACCCCGAATATCCATCCATGAATGAGAATGTATGATACTTGGCCGTATTATCAACAAGCACATCAATATGAGGAAGTGGGAAATCGTCCTTCGGACAAGCTTTATTTAAATCCCTGTAGTCTACACACACCCGGATTTTTCCATCCTTTTTAGGCACAGGCACTACGTTGGCTACCCAATCTGGGTATATTGAGACTTCTATAAATTCAGCCTCCAACAGCTTTGTCACCTCTTCTTTAATTTTCAGGGATATATCTGGACGCATCCTCCTTAACTTCTGCTTTTTTGGTTCAGCATCTGGGTACAAGGGAATTTTATGTGATGCAATCCTTGGATCTACTCCAGGCATATCTCGATAAGTCCATGCAAAGACATCTAGATACTCTTTGAATAATTGAATCATCTCTTCCCTCTCGGGATTATCAACAATTTTCAATTCTTTCTTCTCTTCCTCAGTGCCCATATTAATCAACTCAAACGCCTCATCATTCAAGTCAAATTCCTTTTCGGAGCCTTCCAACAACTTTGAAAGTTTTTCTACTATTTGCTCCTCATCAGACTCTGGATCCTCTTCATTGATAGCCATAAAGGGATCAATCGGTGAGTTTTCAAGGTCCCTTTCGTGAGGCAAAGTTTCAATGAGATCAAGATTCCTGGAAATTAATTTACGTGGAGTTGGAATACAACAGATATAATGTCACAAAAGTAAGAACACAAGGAATAGTGAAAGGATGGACGAGAGAAGGAAAATAATAATAACGCTGGTTAAAGAATCTAAAATGAAAAACCAAATTGGATGAAGAATAATGAAAATTACTGAAAACTCATGCAAATTCATTTACTTAATTAATGTCTCGAGCAACATAACATAAGTTTCAAAATGGCTCAAACAGCTGCTAATACAAATCAACTAGACAATTACTTTATAGCAATCACATCAATAACGGGCTCTGTCTGCCAATTCTTCAATGCTTCATCATTAGTGGACGGACGAATTGTGCTGCATCCTCCTAGGTCTTCGTCATCTAGTGCATTGATATGGAGGCGGCATGGAAGATGAACGATCTCTTCAGGCATAATAATCTCTGCTGGCACCGGGAATGTTTCTCTTAGATGGGGAATCTGTTGCGTCTTGCCCTTCTTGCCTCTTTTTCCCAAAGACATACTCCCAACTTCTTCTTCAAACGACCCTTCATAACCTAACCCAAATCTATTTGACTTTTCTGGAATCATTACAGGTGACCGGCTACCTTGCAGCTGCGAGCCCAAACCTTTACCCACCTTATATCCACTCTTGGCCATAATTCGAGCGATTATCTCATTCACACTTTGCCCCAGTGATGCATCTTTTTTGCAACTAGATTCAACAACTTCGAAACTATGCAATCCATTCCCTTCTACCGAGTCTGTGTTTTCAACATACGGTACTGAGACTGGTTTCGAAACCATGATTTCTTCTTCTCCATGGATGGTGACAATCGTCTCATTCTCGATATATTTGACCTTTTGATGCAGGGTAGAAGGCACAGCACCTGCTGCATGGATCCAAGGTCTACCCAAGAGCATGGTATAGGCAGGTTCAATATCCATGGTTTGGAATAAAACCTGAAAATTACTCGGGCCTATCTCTAAGGGTAAAACTATCTCCCCTAGAATTCCTCTCTTTGTACCATCAAAAGCTCGCACAATCATCTCTTGAGGGGTTAGATCATTCGTGCTCATTGATAGCTGAGACAAAGTTGACAGGGGTAGGACATTTAGTGCTGATCCTCCGTCAATCAAAACCTTGGCTATAATATACCCTCTACATTTCAAAGTTATATGCAGAGCTCTCGAGGTCTTCTCATATGGACAAACGATTTCGTCAATTGAGAACGTGATCATGTTAACATGCTTCACTGGATCTACCATGTTGACCACATTTTCAGGAGTAACATCTGACTTGACATAAGCCTCACTCAACATACTCATGAGTGCTTTTCGATGAGATTCTGATGAGAGGATTAGTGATAGAAGTGATATCCTAGCTGGAGTTTTCTTCAACTGTTCCATTACATCATATTCACTTTGCTTCATGATCTTCAAAAGCTCATCTTCCTCTCCTTTACCTTTCATTTCACTGGCGATGATTTCTTCAGCTTCATCCTCCTTGTTACTTTTTCTCTTTTCTGGTTCTTTAGGGCCATAAAATCTCCCGCTCCTTGTGATTTCCCCGACTCTTATTGCATCCGTTGATTCCTCCTCCAAATGAGGGTTGTCAGTATGGGCTCTCGAAGCACTCCCAATTTCTTCAACGCTTGTCTTGTAGTTCCACGGTATTGCATGAGTATCATCGTAAGGAAAAGGCGCTGGTTTCTTCACCTTCATTACCATCTTTTCAGGCAAAGGATTTTGGTTAAGGGGTGGCACTCGAAGTATGAAGCGCTCTACCACACTAACTTCTTCAGAAAAAGTATCCTTTCGCCTGGCCTGTATGACACCCAATGTAATCAAGCCTTGGACACGGACCTTGAAATCCCAACAATTTTCAGTATCATGTCCCACGTGCCCGCTATGATAGGCACAACTCGACTCTATATCATACTTTTCTTCATCCTTCATTGAACATCCTGGTACCGTGATATCATAACCAGCTTTCTTCAATCCTTCCCATATATCTGACATGGGTGTATGCAAACTCAAAACCTTCTTGATCACTGCATTCTCTATTTCCACAGCATTCACTTGATTCTTTCCCCCATGATTCGGGATGGGGTTATTGACAATATTAGGCCCGGTCTCTTCTTGGATGTCGAGCCTACCACAAGCAATCAGTTTCCTTACTGCTGTTTTAAATGCTTCACAATCTTCAATGGAATGTCCAGCAACTCCCATATGATATCTACAAGTAGAATTTGGATTATACCAAGCTGGGAATGGGGGTTGCATTGGACGTACGGGACTTTCTGAGATTAAGTGAGCGTCAAACAGTCGTTGGAACAAATCAGCATTAGAAATGGATAGTTTAGGGAAAGGTGGAAGACTTTGATTTTGGGAGTTTTGATGTGGTTGAGTGTGATTTGGACGATACTGTGGACGTGTGGGATGAGGTGCATAGGACGGACGAGTTGGTGCATACCGTGGTGTCATTGGTATGTTGTTGACTTGGAATTGTGGGGTTGGTGCAGCGTTTAAGTTTGGGAAGTTTTGTGTGGGGGTTTGGTAAGATGTAAATGGAAAGGGATTGTATGATAGTATTTGGTGGCTTGGGTTTGGTGTAGGATGTCGAGGCATAAAAGATTGCTGATGCCTGACATGGTTCACTTCGGATTCTCGTTTCTTAGGTTGCAATCCTTTTTTGGGAGGACTACTCTGTCTATAGTCCATTGGCAACTTCCCAGCTTTGGCTAAAATTTCAATTCTTTCACCTGCAGCTATGAGATCAGCAAAATCCCGATATGCAGCACCGGCCATTGACCCAACATATGGAGCTCCTAAAGTCCCTAGGAAATATGAACACATCTCAGATAGTGTCAGCGGAGGTTGGACTTGTGCAGCAAGAGCTCTCCATCTTTGGGCATATTGCTTAAAGGTCTCTTTGTTCTCCTTTTGCAAAGCTGCCAATTGTTCTCTAGTTGGGGCAGTATCTAAATTGAATCGATATTGGTTCATGAACGCATCTGCCAAGTCTTTCCAACAACCAATTTTAGAATGATCCATCTGGATGTACCACTCTAATGCAGGACCAGCCAAACTCTCATGGAAGAAACTAACAAGGAAATTCTCATCCTTGGACCATATTGCCATTTTCGTGCAGTACGTCTTCAGGTGGATGATTGGGTTTGTACTTCCATCATACTTAGAAAAATCTGGGACCTTGAAATCTTTAGGGATAATCACGTCTGTCGCGGAGCATAATTCCTCCACCCCAAGAGATCCGTAAGCACTAGGACCTTGAATAGCTTTGATCTTCTCTTCCATCTTCTCCATCCATCCATCCTTTACCTTGTCCTTCTGATCAGAGACACGGCCATTCCCAAATTGGGTCCCTGTTGCCTGTCCATTCTGCCCAGCTTGTCCATGTACTTCAGCGTTGGCATCCTCCACTGATTGATATCCTTCACCAATATGCGGTTGCCCGTTTGCGTTTCCCATCCCGTTATTCCCTTGGGCATCGCCCGGCTGAGTTGTTGAGTGCTGTTGCGCATTCCCTGCGGCCCCATTTGCCCCAAGCATACTGATGGATACTGCCATAGCTCGTAACAATTCTTCCATTGTATTCATTCTTTCTCTTACCTCGTCTACTTCCTGACTTATGTTCCTCCCATCTTGATCGCTTGCTGCCATTCTGGTCCGAGATCTGGTATTATGAACTCGGGTTTGATTGGTATTACCTTTCTTTGGTCGCGCAATGTTTGAATCTTATATGATTTCTGCAAGTGATATTAATTAAATTTGGAAAAATTAAAAATAAATAACATTTATTTTAGTTTTATGTAAGGATAATATAATGAATAATAATGCTAATGTTTCAAGTTTGTCGGAGAATCGTTGATGCGTGTAAGTCTGACGTGAGTATCATTGATCGTTTTTGTTAGGACCGTTCCCCGGAACGTCACGTTCGAAAGTACTAGGTCCCATTAAATGTCAGTACAAGATCACAAACGGGTAGCAAACAAAATGTCTTCATTACAAACCATGGCATAGTACAAGTGTCTCAGAGGGATACATTGCTTTTACATTCGCCTGATGATAATCTGTTTCATTTTCATAATATAATTTCTACAATACTCAATGAAGTCTTGAATCTCCACAGGAGTAGTGAGAGGGTTCACCAGTGCCTCTGCCATTCCCAACTTATCCGGGATGTCTTCAATTGCATCATTAGCGAGCTCAGCCAATTTGGAAAAGCGAGTCATCCAGAACGCCACTTCATGCCTATATGCATCGATGGTTTCATCTTGCCCTCCGATGTAATCAGTTAGCCTTTGTACTTCTTCTTGCTCTCTTCGAATCGAGTCTTGGTACATCGCAATCACTTTCTCTGTACATTGTTTTTCTCTTTTTAGCCTGTCTTCATATTCTACAACTCTCATCTCCATTAGCCCCCTCATCTGTGCCATTTGCCTCTTTGATTCTTTGTGCTCTGCATTAGAATTTCTTAGTGATTCTTCAAGTTGAGTGCTTTTCGCAATAGCCTCATCTCTTTCTTGTCTTCGAAGGCTCAACTCCTTGTTTGCTACACGAAGGCACCCCTTAGTTTTTAGCACATAATTTTCCTCGGTCTTGGCTCTTTTATCAGCTTCCTCAAGGGTATGATTTTTCCTCTTATTTTCTCGCTCCAAGGCCTCGCACTTTTGTCTAGCTCCCTTAAGCTCTTCTTCTATCTCCTTCCTCTCCTCTTCGACCCTCATCAGTTTTTCTTGTATTTCTCTTATCTCTTCACTGTCGTGGGAGGCAGACATTGATGATTCAACATTTGTGGTGAATGTCAAAACTTGGAATGGTAGCTTTACTTCTTGTGCTCGACACCTAACCCACTGTTGATAGCTATCTTGGACTCCACAACTCTTAATCCTCAACTCCTTTCCTTTTTGAATGACCTTATCCCAGGCATCTCGAACTCTTTTAAGTAACTCATTACGTGCAGAGCTCATATCATAAAGAATGAAAGGAGCTATCATGTCTTCCGTGGGAGCTCTTCTCATAGGATAACCGAGTTGTCGTTGTGACAAGGATGGGTTGTAATTGATACACCCTCGAGTACCCATGAGAGGCACATTAGGGAAATCACTGCATTGGTAGATCAAAGTTTCTCTTTCAACCCATCGAGGATACCATCGGACACTTTTTTCATCCAATCGTGCTAAAATTTGAGTCCATTCATGACCACTTTTAGCCTTTAACTGATATCTTTGAAACTCAGTGATGGGGTATAAGATCTCGTATCCTCTTTTGAAGACATGGGCAGTGAGCCATATGAATAACATTGGTAAACAACACAAAATTCTTTTGCCCTTCTTCTCATAACAAAATTTTAGAGTATAGTAGACATCAGCAAGAATGGCAGGAACAGGATTTTCACCTCTAAACTTGCGAGCAAAGAAGACATCTATAGCTGCGAAGTCCACGAACTCGTCAACATTTAGGAACATGAGGATACCATAAATGGTGAGAGCTAGCACATCAATGAAAGCCTCCCAGTCTTCAATTTCAGCTAAGTGACGAAGGTGCTTCTCCAGGTACTTTCTTGAAAATCCATCGGTCCCATTTCTATTTTGTCTTTTTTTTTGCAAGCTTTTCTCAGGAACTTTTAAGACGTCAGCAATAGCATGCATAGAAGGGTAGTGCCCCAAGTAGCGGTATGGCTTCTCAAAATCTTCTAATGATAAGCCAAGAATTTGCTCAAATTCTTCCAAAGTAGGTGCCAATTGGAAATCTCGAAAAGTGAAACATCTCAGAGGTGTGTCATAAAACTGAGCAACCGCAGTGATTGCATCTACTTGCACATCAACTTCTAATAGATCTAGAATTTCCCCATATTTTCTAGCAAGAGTAAGACGTTGCGTTTTCTTCAACGTTCGACCCAAAACCTTCAAACTTTCAGTATCAGGCTTCTTTGCTTTCAGGTGCAAAGTCTTTTTCAATGTGGGTGGTATCACCTCCACGTGATGTGATCCCATACTATTTTCCATCAATGATACTCACAATCAAGCTCTGGAAATCAACGTTTCTCTAACAAAGTTCCCTGGAAGGGTTCAAAATGGGCAATGTGAGATGCTAAAAATGCTGAATAATGCAAGAATGGAAGTAAAGAGTGAGAAGGAAATACGCTCCCTTTGTGTCCTAAAGTGGTTAATCCTGAACCGGATGACTTTAGTTCTATAAATCAACAGGTTGTTCTATCAAGTGTAAAACTCTCGTAAGGTAGTTCTATGATCCTAACAATTTTGGTCTCTAGAGCTAAGATCTCAATTCAAAGTGTTGACCACAACGATAGTTGAACTAACAGATGTGGTGCACAATGAAAGAGTTACGCTCTAGATGAGGTTTTCGCAATAACCAAACAGGACGTACATCCAAAATGGCTACCATTACACAACCTCTAGCCTATCCTATGTTTCACTCAGACCCGGGTATAGGGCCCCACTCATAGTGTGTGATCAACGTGTAGGTGTTGTGTGTGGAGGGAGTATACAAACCTTCACATAAATTTAAAAATACCCAATCTGCAACACAATTGAAGAACAAGCGTACAACAATACCAAAATCATCTTTCTAAAGTTGGAGCCAATCATCACATCTTTCACACACATATCAAATTATAAGAAATAAGAATAAAAAAATACAAAATAAAAAGAGAGAAAAAAAATGAAGCAAAATAGCAAACTAAAGGGAACTAAAATAAATATATAAAACCTACTATGAATTCACACAATTAATTAAAACAGGCTTGACTCTCTAAAGTCCCCAGTGGAGTCGCCATCTGTAACGACCCATTTATTTTAATTATTTTAAATTTCGGGTCGTTACAATATATATGAGGTAGGATATTCTTACATCAGTGTAAGAGTTAGAAGTCTTACACTCAATCTTGATCATTGATCTACTTGTATCCAATGGCTCACGTTACTAAAAAATTAGAACTCTTAGATATAAGTGGGATCAATGGTCAAGATTGAGAGTGTAACTTACACTGGTGTAAAATGATCTTGACCCTATATATATATATGAAAAAATATTTTCTCATGTTGCATGAGAATTGAATTCTCATGTTGTGACCTTTCGATTTGCGTGCAAAGCTTTTTTTTTTCCTTTTTTAATAAACGTGGAGCCCACCACTAGTTAAGTCACAACATGAGAATTTAATTCTGATGCAACATGAGAAAATCAAATCCTTATATATATATATATGATATAATTTTCAGTGAATATCTGACATTATCTGAGACAAAATGCAATCTGGTTTTACAGGAAAATTTATTAATGGTGGAAATTACCACCGGTTTGTGCTGTCAAAAAACAGTTTCCGTGATGCTTTAGCATTTTGATCAAGCAAAGATTTCCTGCAACAATTAAAATAGTCATCAGGGGAAAAGCAAAAGCGCAACCAACAAGGCTCAAATATAATTAAGTAATGTTTATGCTTCCATCTGTCTTAATGTAATCCCAGCATCTCATCCATTAAACAATAATGTATACAAAATGCTCTAGAAGGTGAGCTTAATGAAATGCTTTGTACCAAACTAAGGAAGCTCTAATACATGCTGGTTAAGCAAGTGGCGCATATTAACCACAAGTTGATTAGTTTCTCTGCTTAAAAACCATTTGAATGCTCATGTCCGTATCCCTTGTATAATTTTTTAATGATATATAGTGGCCCGAATATTCATGGAGATACATGTGTGTCACCATGACTAAATTCACAATATATCTGGCTGCTGCGCTTGTAACGGTAAAAACAACACAAATAGTATAATGTACTAGCACCGTTTTTAATGTCATTTAAGGTTGTCCTAGCCCGGATGATAACTGACAAGCAAATACAGAAAAATGGACAATGTTACGAGACTTCCAAAAGGAAAATGTTAGAAATTTGATGGCTTAGGTACTAATCATGTATTCTGAACCAACAAAGCTTAGTATTGACCCATTACAAAGCAAATACCAACAAAACCATTGGGCATATATTCAATAATAAACTTAAGACATACTGATGAAATGTTCAATAATAAAAGGATAAAAGCATGCATGAAAGGAGCGCTTACAATGGAAAAGGTGTTTTGCAAGTTTTCATTGGGCATATATTCTGCGACAAGCAACCTTTCATCTCCTTCACAACAACAACTTAGCAAATTTGTCAATCATTGGTTACGAAGCTGACCAACTGATCTTGCTTCCTCCTGCAGTTATGAAAGAAAGTTGTTTTGATTAATTGAAAGTGAAAAGAATGAGTAAAAAGGGTTGTTGTTTTTACATAAAAATCCTAAGATAAAAAACATGCAGAAAAATCCTAAGAAAAGTATATGAAGCCATTGAGTAGAAAAAAACACTTGTGAACCGAAACCGTACCTTTGTAAAGAAGAAGAAGAAGAACGAGTTGAAGAAAGAAGAAATCAGAAGAGAACAAGAACGAGTAGAACAACCTCTATGAAGAAGAAGAAAAAAAAATAGCTAAATTTCAGAACTTAAAAATTTCAAAATTTCAGAAGAAGAAAAAATCGCTAGTGAAGAAGAAGAACGTTCACAAAGACAAACAGAAATTAGGAAAATAGGTTTTGTTAAAAAAAAAACGGGTTGGTCCGCGGTTGGCCCTTTCATAACCCAAAAGGAATGAAGGCTAAAAAAAGGCAGGGCTTGAAAATGAGGGTTAAAGGGGTGGCCCAAAGGTTTGGGGCCTTTTTGACAATTTTAACCATAGATATGTTAATACACCAGTTACCGATGGGATGTTACACCAACTATCTTTGGGAGTTGTTTCGAAACATGATATTATGACCATGATTCTTATGATTAATGAACTAGTTATTATCTTCCGTAAGTGTCTTTTTGGTCAATATTGATTGAAGACATTAGCATGATATGTGTCGGAGGAACCAAATGTTGTATCAATAATTCCATATTATGAGTTTGTTTCTGCAAAGAAATGAAATGTGGGGCAGTTGATATTGAAGCTCAAGAATGATATTCATTTGTTATATTATTGTTCCTGCACTTGGTAGTTGGTAGGCCGTTTTAGACGCAACTCATCATGTTTCCATTTTATATATGGCAACATCAAGTGACCCATGAATACTGTTACATCAAAAGAAAGATGTCCCATCATTTCAGTTGTTTGCAATTATTTCAATCACTAGTGGATTTCAACGCAGGCTCGGAATATATTTTTTTGGATATTGTTTGACATCCAAAATAAGTTTCATGAAAATTAAGCTTTTTCATGGCCAATATTCTTAAAACGAAAAACGAAATCTGTTAGATTCCCAAGATAATGTATAATATTTTATTTAAATTATAATATTATCAACTATAATTAAAGGAAAGAACTAGAAAATTCTTTTTTTTCCTTTAATTACAAGCAGAGCACAATGTTTAAATTAAGCGCTCCACTGAAAAAAATAATCCATAGAAGTCATTCAATAGTATCTATCCGCATCCAATAAGAAATCTTCCTAGAAAGTGAAACCCACAAGAACAAGCTAAATACCTAAATGCACTAGAAAATCCGCAACCCTAGCTATGACCTTATATCAAAGAAAATTCTCATTAAAATACGATGACAATGCGATAAATATATTATCTAGTTCAAAGTAAAAAAAATAAAATTTTGATATGAGAAATGATTAATACATTCTTTCTTACGGAAAGAAATTACATACTAGACCCATAACAGGAAGTAGTCTCATATTTGACTTTTTAACCTACTTAAATGTTAAAAAATAATAATTTTTCTTATTGATTCAAAAGGCAAATGATTTTACCAAAATAATATAGTGAGAAGTTCACGGGGTGTACGCATACTAGTTGTGCATCACTTCATACATAATTTGTGCAAAAGTCAATGTATCTCAATCTACCGTATGTGGTGCTCTGCAATGCGCAAGAAATAATACATTTATTGTAGAGCGCAACACATGACAGGTGCGCGCTGGCTTTGAATCAATGATAAAAAATATTTTCCTTTTAATATTTGGAGTTAGAAAAACCCTCTGATTATTCCATGAATCAACATAAAATTTCGTCCAATATAAAGAAGTTGAAAAGAATGAAAGAAATTGTTACTAACATTTATTTTCTGATATAATCATAAATACAAATTTTGTATGATAGAAATATGCCATATAATATGTTCTTTTTTCATTTAACTTTGTTTCCTTTTTCCAGGTTTACTATTTTATTTCATTTTTTGGATAAACTCCAGGTATCCTTCACGGGAAGTAATCTTGTTCGAGCCGGGAACATTCACATCTTGGTGGGGCTAGCTCTCTTAAAAGGAAATTTTTTACATTCACAAGGATTTGAACCCAAGACCTTGCTTAAGTAGAATCAAGTATGTACCGCTTGAACCAATCCCCTTTAATTTTTCCCCAATGTATTGATTGTTGAATGTTATGAGTTTCAGAGAGAATGGTTTATAGGTGCTTGAAGTATTACACCCTATGAAGCACCGACACTTCAAAAACCCTGACGTGTCGTGTCCGACACTCCTCGACACTCCAACACGCATTATAGAAATTCAAAAAAGGTTCAAAGGTTGCGTTGCGTTGAGTTTTTAGTTCCAACTATTAGATTCGTTAGATTAGGATTACCATTTTATTGAGTTTAATATAAATATTTGGCATATCTTATGTTTCTTTGCAAAATTGATGAATATTATAAGTTTAGTTTCATTTTTTTGTTAAATTATTGAATATTAAATATAATATACATTACATAAGTTAAAAATATTATTTAATATCAAAATGTGTCCTAACGTGTCGAAAACTAACATTTTTTAGAATTAACATGTTGGAGTGTCGTGTCGTATCGTGTCACGTGTTCCGTGTCGGTATCGGTGCTACATAGATTACACCAAGGACATCAGAGTTTGGAATGCTCGATAGTGTTACCTTTAGCTTAGGAAGTCCTAGAAATAATGCAAGATATTGGGCTGCATCACATATGGGCCCAAATAATCATGCTTTCACTTATTGAGCTTATATGTGAACATACTATTTTCCTGTATTATTAATATATCCAACAATCTCCTCCTATGTTCACCATACAACACAATCCAATAGAGTGATCAGTGTAATATTCAAACAAATATAAATCATTCACATACAATCCGAGACAATTAACTCAGATCTATCAAAGAGTTTTAATAGTAATATATTAAATTCAATCATCATTTACAATGTAAATAAATAAACCATTATTATCATGAATTTGTTCTGAGATCAACATACCAAAATAAATATTTAGAGTTTTAGATTCTATCTAAACTCACCCAAATCCCATCATCCAATGTAAGTCTCAAATTTAGTTTACAATCAACAATGTTCATAAAATAAAGATAACAAAATGTAAGTCTCAAATAAATGTACTCCATCAAAATGAGCAATGGCAGTTGAACTGTCAAGTCCCCACACACTTTAAATGATATATTCATTCATCAAGGAGGTGATCTTGTTCGAGATCCCTCTCAGTAAGCTCTCCTTCATCTCTCAAATATGAATTTTATATTATCATGAATTCAATCAGTTGAATAATCTATCAAAGATGTCTATTCTACTAAAAGAACTTAGCATCATATCATCAGGCAAAGAAGAGCATATATTAATGTCATATAGCATAGTATATCATGTTGATAAGCATCAAGCCAGTTTCATAAATCATGAATAACACATAAACATTTTGATTTGCAAAGAGCCATTAACTTAAGTTTATTTGTAAAGAATAACCATTGTCTAGTTTCAATGAACAGGGCCAATAGTTAAGTCACTTACAATAACCTAGTCATAAGATGGAAAGTTTCAATTAAGAACAAGACTAATAGGCTTCTTAAGAAAACAATTATTTTAATGTTTCAATTTGGAATGTCAATTACTGATTCCTCAAAGTCAAATAATCTAGCATCAAGTTTGGAATGAGATCATTTAACCAAAAGGATGGTTTAACCTGGTTGGATTGTATCATCAAGTTTGGAATGACACAAGTTTCCCAAGATGAACCTTTGAATTAGGTTCAAGTTATCTTCATCAAGTTTGGAATGAGAAAACTTACCTTTTTCAAATTAATCAGCAACCACGAACATCAATGAAACATATAAACTATGCTTATCATTCTTAGGGACCACGATGGGCCTTTTTATTTTCTAAGGACTAAAGCGGGTATCGTGAAATTTGCTGAGGACTAAAAAGGGTATTTACTCTAGGCTTAAAGAATTATCTTTAGCCGAGTCAAAAGGAATATCCATAATTATATTCTTTATCTACTGTGCCTCTTCACCGACTAAAGGTAAAGAAAAAAGTTATGATTTCATAGATGACAATGCAATACAAGTCTGTCTTTTGAATTTTCAAGTAATAATAGCTCCACCCAAAGTGAATACATATCCAGTGGTGGACTTACTATTTTCTATTTCTGAGCACCATGATGCATCAAAATATCTATCCACAATTAAAGGATAACCAGAATAGTTTAGAGCATAATCTTTAGTACCAGTGAAGTATCTCATCAGCCTATTGAAAGCATCTCAGTGCTCTTTACTAGAATTTCTAGTGAAATGACTCAGCATGCCAACTATATAGGCTATGTCAGATCTAATACAACTCGCAGCATACATGAGACTACCAATCAATTTTGAATATTTTAACTGATCCATGTTGGTCCCTTCATGAGGAGTTATTCTCTTATTATAATCACATAGTGTCTCACTTAGTTTGCATTCATTGTATCCCTAGACAGAAGGTAGTTGCTCAATATAATGAGTCTGGCTAAGGAAGATGACTTGCCTTTTAAAGCTAACTTTCATACCCAGAATTGTATTAGCAATATCAAGATCTTTCTTGTCAAATTCTTTAGCTAAATTAGCTTTCATGTCACTTATTACAAAATGATCGGAGCCTAGAATTAACATGGTATCCACATACAAGGAAATGATGACTATCTTATTTGACATAAAACAATGATAAAGGCATTTATCTGAATAACTAGACTAAAATTTGTAACTCTTTACCACTTTGTCAAATTTAAGATGCCACATTTTAGGTGCTTGCTTAAGACCACACAACGATTTGTTCAATTTACAAATCTTGTCCTCAAGACCTTTCATGAAAAATCCTTCTAGTTATTCCATGTATATTTCCTTATTTAACTATCCATTTAGGAAAGTTATCTTTACCTCCATTTGATGCACTACATAGTGTTCAATTGTAGACAAAGTAAGAAGAATCCTTAGATTTGATAGATAGCTCACAGGTTAGTAGACATCAAGATAGTCTATTACACTATGTTGTTTAAAGCCTTTAGCTACTAAATGTGCTTTGTATCTGGCTATTGATCCATCACTATTCAGTTTCTTCTTCAATACCCACTTACAGCCTATAGCCTTAGCCCCTTTCGGCAAATTGACTAGCTTCCAAGTATGATTCTGCAGCAAAGAGCTCATTTTTTTCATCTATGGTTTCTGTATACAGTAGAGATTATCTAGATCTCATTGCTTCCTGATAGGAGAATGGATCATCCTCTAGATGATAAGTGACAAAGTCCTCGCCGAAGTCTTTGGGAACTCTTTCTTGTAGATACTCTAACTGGAACTAATTCAACAGTCATTTGTGTGGAGTTAGTGTCAGAAGGGCTTGCTTCAAATTCTATAAGAGATTCTACAAATATACAACTCATACATTTAAGACTTGATTATGTATAGTAATTATGAATAAAATTATATAAGTTTATGAAAATGAGGAAATTAATAGTCAAGTTATGTAAGTTTAAGACAAGGTTGCTTCTAAAGCAAGAATTGATCTGTTAATCATCTAATTGACATGATATAAATTATGAAAATACAATTCATGTCAAGCAAGTCAATTATGACTCTTATAGTAATATTTGAAAAATTTAGAGGCAAAAGTTTAATTATGCCAAAGTATAGGGACCATTTTGTAATTAAGTAAAATTAGGTCCAAATTTAATTAAATGATGGACTTAAATTCTACGAAATATTTTAAGAATTTTAAGTAGTCTTAAATCATGTTAATTATGTCATGAATAATTATGAAAATTAGGTCAAATTTGTATTAAAATCAACCAATGAGAAGCATTATAGGTCAAAGTAATGACTAGTTAACAAACTAAACTTTATAGTTAAGTTACTTAGATATTTTCATGAACCAAGTCAGATTTTTCTCTTCAAAATACTCCTTATCTGACCTATATACAAGGGAAGGAAGGTTAACTACCAAGTTAGTGAATTTAATTGGTTAAAATACATGAAAGTCAACAAAAGTGGCTAGAAAAGCTTTTAAGTGTCTTTAAGTGTTTTCTTCATGTTATTGTTCTTCAACACTACGAAATTTTTTGCATCTTTTTTCCTCCATGAACAGCCAGCATTCAAGATCTTTAAGAGCTCATTTCTCATTGGAAACCTCGCAAAAACATCATGACTATTTCACAAAAAAGAATCCTTGAAACCTTAGGAACCTATCTACGGTTTTGGTTTCTTTTCAAAAGCCTTCACTAATCATGGGTCTAAAGTTGAGTGTTTTCATAATTTGAAGATTGGAAAAGGATCTCTAGGTGATTTGGAGTTCATTGGTGTCAAGAAATTCAAGTTTAAACGATTAGTTTTCGAGTTATGATTTTAGGATTTTCTCTTGAACATGGATGATGTTAGAGCATATTTATATGTTGTGTTTTGATATGTATTCATGGTATTTGATGATTATAGAGTTGAAAAAAACAAATAGGAACCATCGAAAGCTGCTAAAATTCGTGAAACCCTAAAGAGGCAAATTTGGCCTCTGTCTTGTAAAATTCATATATTAAATTGCAGAACTCCAAATTGAGTGTGGTTTGTTCCAAATTAAATTTTCACATGTCTATTATAACACATCAAAAATTTAGACCAATCTAACTCGAAATGGAAGTTTCGCGAATTAATTGGTGAAGACTGTCAAGGCTGTAAAATCTATGATGTCATTTCGATTTTGCCTTGAATAATTGTCTTAATGAGAAATCAAGATTAGGGTTTGGTAAGTGGATGATTGCTATGATAAATGGCTATGTGAAGTTGGAAAATGCATGGAACTTTACTTCTACCATTTGGCCACTATGTGGTTATATGACCTAGGTATGGTTTTTAATTCAATTAAGTGTTTAGTTGTATAAATCAAGTAAAACCAATTCTATGTTAAGTATGGTGAAAGTGTGAAACCTAAATTAACCTATGGGTTAAGTTAATTAGGTTAAATGTGTTAATGTGTTAGACTTTAAGAATATGTTTAAAATAGAGTTTGACTTGCGAATTGGTATAAATTGGTAAGTAAGAATGTGATAAGGATTACGTGAACTAGATTGAATAAGAATTTCAAAATGTGTACATACATAAGAGGATTTCTTCAAGTGAAAGTAATTATGTATTGACATAAAGATCATGTTTGAATAGGTGATCTTAACAGTTAAGGATATATGAATAGCTTTAGTGACGTACGAGCAGGGTTTACAGAGAAACTAGTTCCAGGTAAGCTCTTTGTTTCTGAGTTTTCTCTTGTACGATGTTCTACCATGGTTCATTAGGATCCTGGTTCACATGGTATATGTTGTGATTAATGTAGATATGTAGTATAGTTGCATTCATGTAGCTCATGCATCTGATATAATGTGATAGATATGACATGATATGATATGTTAGTTATGATATGATATGAAATGATATGATATGTTGTGGAATGATATGTTATAAGATTATATGTATGTTATAGTGTGTATAAGTGGATAATGAGTTCTGATTAATGAGCGCTTATAGGTGTGGAGAGTATTCGTGTGGATTTCTTTGTGGGATACAGCCCCTGAAAATCATGGGAGTATAGGTATATGTTATGATATCCTTTGGGAGATATAGCCCCTCAGAATATAGGTGTGCAGAGTATAGGTGTGGATTTCTTTGTGGGACACAGCCCTTGGAAATCATAGAGGTATAAATCTAGATCTCTTTGCGGGATACAGCCCCTGGAAGTATAGGTTGAGATTTCTTTGTAGGATGCACCCCTGGAGTATAGCCTTAGAAGTCTTATGTATTTGTATTATGATGTCTTCTATGCTATATTATCTGACATTTATGCAGGAAATGAACCATGTGTGGAGACTACTTCATAAACCCAGTATGAACACCCAATTTTATCCCAAATATTTAAAAATGCCAAAAAAATAAATAAAAAAGAGGGTTGCTTATTTTTTAGGCCACTACACTATTTTAGTTCTGGGAGAGCGATTTCTATCAATTGAACCGTCTGATCATCTTCAAATTTGGTCGGCATAGTCCTCTCATATGATACTTCAATATGACCGAACCGATTTTCAAGCAAAGCATTCTAGTGTGAGATATGGTTGTCAAAAAATGGTTGTCCACATTAAAAAAACTAAATTTCCTAAGAAGTCCCACATTGCCCCTTCCTCCTCCCTTCCCTCTATATAAAGAGCTCATTCTCCTTCCTTCCAACGCACACACTCTTTGAGAGAACCAAATAAAAAAATCCAAAATACAAGACATTTAGGCTTGGTTTAAAACTAAGTAAGTGTCATAGTAAAATTTTAATTACTAATTTTCTCTACTTTTTTTCCCATTTTAGGAAATTTGGGGTGGTTTTCCACAACTTGGCTTCATACACCAAGTTTTAATCATCTTTGAGGTAAGTCCATTTACCTCCTCCTTTAGTTAATAATTTTCTTTTTTTGTATTCTTTTATATTCTTTATTTGTTAGAAATTTTCTTATAATTATCTATTTATTTTATGCTTTTTGTGTTTTTATTAGAAGTTTTCTTATATAGCTTAGAAATTATATTAGGAGTTGATTTGGGCGTGACGCATTGTTAATCTCATAATTTTTTTTGTGGTCATTTTGGTTGAGACAGCTTGATGACCCAAGTCTATTTCAAATTTAGTATTTTGTATTATTTTATTTGTTTTTTTTATAATTATGGATTAATTTTGGCGTGACGCCTTGTTAATCTCCTAGCTTTTTTGGTCATTTTGGTTGAGACAACTTGATGACCCAAGTATATTTCAAATTTATTATTTTATATTATTTTATTTGTTTGTTTTATAATTAGGGATTAATTTTAACGTGACGCCTTGTTAATCTCCTAGCTTTTTAGGTCATTTTAGTTGTGACAGCTTGATAACCCAAATTTATTTAAATTAAATATATTAAATTTCAATTTGTTTTACCTCTAGGGTTATTTAACATTTTTTCTTTTCTTTTTAAAATTTCTTGCTTTTATTTTAAAAGGGATTAACTGAGTTGTGACAGCTTGTTAATCCTGCAAATATCATGTAAAATTATTTTAGTTGTGACAACTTGGTAATCTGAAACCTTCAAATCTGAAACTTCTAAATGAACTATTCATTATTATTTCATTTTATTTACTCTAAAAAAAATCAATCAAAGACACAAATGTTTCTTAAGAACGACGTAGCTTTGAATTCCTCACTGCACTTGAAGATACGTCAAAGCGAAACTCTTTCCGTCAAGCTAAAATAAAGTTTAATAAATTATTTCTCTTCTTAATCATATTTATATTTTATGGAAAAAAGCAAAATTTTTTTAAAAGCTATTAATAATTCGCACAATTAATTTAAGGTAACCGTTTTAAAACAGATGTACTAGGGGTGCAGTGAGATTTAGTTTCCACCCTTCTTTGAGCATATTAGACTCCCGAACCTTTGATCTATAATTTTATAGACCGGTTTGCAATAAAAGGATTTTCAATTTTTTCAAAGTAAATAAAATTGGTGGCAACTCCATTTATTTTAATTTTTTAATTTCGGGTCGTTACAGATGGCGACTCCGCTGGGGATTTTAGAAAGTCAAGCCTATTTTAATTAATTATGCGAATTCATAGTAGTTTTATATATTTGCTTTACTTCCCTTTAGTTTGCTATTTTGCTTCGTTTTTTCTTTCTCTTTTTATTTGCATTTTTTATTATTATTGTTTCTTATATGTTGATGTGTATGTGAAAGATGTGATGATTGGCTCCAACTTTAGAATAGGGGACTTTTTGTGTTATTATTTGCTTGCTCTCAATTGTTTTGCTGATTGGGTTACACACAACACCTACATATTCATCACACACGTATGAGTGGGCCCTATACCCGGGTCTGAGTGCAGCTTAAGATAGGAGAGAGGTTGTGTAGTGGTAGCCATTTTGATGTACATCCTATTTGGTTATCGCGAAAACCTCGGCTAGAGTGTGACTCTTTCATAATTATAGTCATTCAACCACCAAATGAAAGTATTCACTATATAGAATGACCTATTGACCATCCAATATTAAACAATTCAGGACACAAAAGAGGCATATTCCTTTCTAACTCCCTATTTTCATTCTTGTACATAACATATTGAAAATCCATTTTTTTTCAAAATCAACATTATTGAAATATTTATCTTTCATATTGAAAGTAAAATGGCCTTGAAGGCCGATGCATGTGAGAGGGAAAAATAAAATTTTTCAAGCGGAATTACACATGCAATCAAGATTCATGCTTTAAGACAACATGATGTTACTTTTGTTTGTGATTCGTTCTCCAAGTTGATCAATGTCAGGTTTGAAGGGTTCAAACCCTCTAACGTTGATCCACACCACCCACGTCAAGATGCAAGAACTCTTTCTTGAAGAACCACCAATTGATCACCACAAAGAGGCTTGCAATGCCTCAATAGGTGAAGGAGAAGGTAAGGTGAATGTGTTTAGAAGAGTGATATTTTCAGCAAGAAAACATCACAAAAGTGGCGAATGAAATGGAGTAGAATTGGCTAGGTGTTTTGTGAAAAACCTTAAGGAGAACCTACCCAAGTTGGCTCACAAGAGTGTGATGAGAGAGTGAGGATGCAATCAGATTTTTCACTTAAAAAACTGATCTGAGTGGCGCCCCACTAGAGGAGAAAAAGGTGGAATTGTTGCAATTCAAAATTCCCAACAACCTGCCTTTGAATCCACATGACACTAGGTCTTAACCAAGTCAAAATTCTGATCTAATGGCCATCATATGGCCAGTCCTATGTGTGCCCCCTTTAAGCCCAAAAACAGTCCAGATACGTTGAGCAGTTGCATTCAAATTTGAACCAACTCACTCACTGATTCTCTCAACCAACCAAATCTGATTGGAGCTTATTTGGTTGACTAGATGACACTCATCTCCAACCAAAAGTGGCTCCCCAAATTAGCCTTGGAGATCTCCATAGATCTTCTCTTGATACACGGGATTTGTTCCAACAAGATCTCATCTTATCCTTTTGTTATGAAACAACTTTTCATAGCCAATTCAAATTCGAATTCAAACATTTAAATTCAAACGTTCAAACATTTAAATTCTAAATTCTAATTCTAATTCCAAATTCAAATTCAAATTTCAAAATCAAAATTCAAAATTCAAAATTCCAATTTCAAATTTCAAATTTCAAATTCAAAATTCAAATTTCAAAATTCAAATTTGAAATTCAAAATTCAAAATATAAATATTTGATAATTAATTTAACTAATTAAATTAATTAGTAATGTCTTGGACCACCCAAGCCCATTAACCATACCATGCGCCCTCTCCCTCTTAGGTAGGCTTCCAAACTTCAACTTGGGCTAACAACCATTATTAGGCCCAATACCTTTAATGTTATATCATCATGACAATAAGGTGTTAGTGTGTGACCCATTAGGCCCAACATAGCCACTGAGATATATGGGCTTGGGCCCAACAAGCCCACAACCCATCTAATGACAACACAGAGCACTAGCAATGTTTTGTTGCCCCAGAGCTAGTTAGGTTAATGACATAATCATCCTATTGCACATATTTGGTTGCCGTATGTATTTCCTTTCACCTCAATTACCTTCCCATTAATCCTAAGGTAATGAAACGTATCAACCCTTGCGGTTTAGGGTAAGCTTTATTCGAAATAGGGAATCTTCAATTTACTGACTCTAAAGGCAGATCATCTCATGATCTCTTTTACTTTGCATAGATTCCCGAGTCCTTGTAAACGTCATCTCGATTTCTCCGGTTTACAGATAACCTAATCTCTAACAGAGTTACGAATTCCTTCAGCTTATCACCCTAGCCATGTGCTCTTTCAGGCAAGCCCAACAGTGTACCTAGGAGTCTCCATGTTTCAAGCAGACGAGGTATACAATCAAAGCATGCCTTCTAGAAAACAGTCTAGGTAATAACTTCTGGTCTAAGGAAAGACATACCCAAATATAAAGAGACTACTCTAATGACACTATCTGTGAGATTTTCTAATAGAGTCTCTTTGTGGGTCTGTTCAGTGCGAGCTATGCCCTTATAGGTCCACCCACGACTTTAGCTAAGACATCTCCATATCTGTAGAACATGGGGTATGTACCTTGTATCCAAATACAAGTAGATAAGTCGTGCTAGTCTTACCCGAGATCACTGATCCCCATTCTCAGTGTCTCTAGACTAGGAACATAAAATTAGGAATAAACGTGCAGTATCCTTGAATCCTCATGATCGTTATCTCATCACAGATACTCAAGAGATACCTATTTTATTCCAAGGGGTTTATCCAGTTACTCATATAAAATATTAACAATAATATTGAGACAAAATATGAAACAGGATAAAGAGTGCTTTTATTTATTTGCTACAATATAAAAGGTGCACATATGTCCTAATCTAATCAAAAGATTGTCTCTAGGACATCCATATACTAACAAGCTCCCACTTGGCCTAGAGCCAATCTGACCTAAGTCATATACCTAAAGCCTCATAATGACTATCATGTTTTCTCTGAGAAACAGCCTTTGTCAGAGAATCAGCTAGGTTATTATCTGTGGAAACATAATCCATCTTTACATCTATCCTTTGAATGATTACTCTAATCAGGTGATATCTGCGGAGCACGTGTTTAGATCTTTGATGAGACCTAGGTTCCTTTGACTGCGCAATGGCTCCAGTGCTTTCGCAAAGCAACTGTATGGGCTCATCTACGCTTGGAACCACCCTTAGTTCAGATATGAACTTCTTGATCCACACGGCCTCCTTAGCCGCTTCTGAAGCATCTATGTATTCAGCTTCTGTCGTTGAATCTGCTTTTGTTTCCTGCTTGGAACTCTTCCAAGATACTGCCCCACCATTTAAGGTGAATACGATCCCTGATTGTGACTTACAGTCATCTTTGTCACTTTGAAAGCTGGCATCAGTGAACCCTTTCACTGTAAACTCATCAACCCCACCATAGACCAGAAACGCATCCTTAGTTCTTCTTAACTATTTAAGGATGGTCTTGACTGCTGTTCAGTGACCCTCTCCAGGGTCAGACTGGTATCTGCTCGTAATGCTCAAAGCATATGAGACATCTGGTCTCGTACATATCATGGCATACATGATGGATCCAATAGCCGAAGCATATGGAATTCCACTCATGCAATCCTTCTCAGGCTGTGACTTAGGACACATAACCTTGGAAAGATGTACCCCATGACTGACAGGAAGAAAACCCTTTTTCGACCCTTCCATGCTAAACCTCTTCAGCATCTTGTCAACATACGTGGATTAAGATAAACCCAGCAGCCTCTTGGATCTATCTCTATAGATCTTTATACCAAGTATAAAGGCCGCTTCTCCCAAATCCTTCATGGTGAAGCCTTTTGAAAGCCAGTCTTTCGTTGTTTGTAATGTGGGGATGTCATTTCCTATTAGCAATATGTCATCTATAAAAAGTATCAGGAAGACGACATTACTCCCACTAACCTTCCTGTAAACACAAGGTTCATCCTCGTTCTTGATGAAACCATTACTCCTAACGACTTCATCAAAACGAATATTTCAACTCCTTGAAACCTACTACTATTGCAAGCATGATCCTAATAGACTTGATCATGGCAACCGGTGAGAAAATCTCATCGTAGTCAACTCCTTGTCTTTGACGATACACTTTCGCCACCAACCTAGCTTTGTAGGTCTGAACGTTGCCATCTGCATCAGTCTTTCTTTTAAAGATCCATTTATTACCGATAGGAACTATTCCTTGCGTTTTAGGAATCAAGGTCCATACCTTGTTTTGATACATCGAATCCATTTTAGATTCAATGGCTTCAAGCCATCTAGAAGAGTCAACATCCTTGACTGCCTCTTCATAGTTACTTGGTTCATCATCCTCGATGGTTTGCTAATTCTCAACAAACCCATAACTCTCAGGTGGATGGATGACCCTCGTAGACCTACGGAGTTGTGTGTTTATTTCTCCTTTGGAGAACGTCGCCTGCGGAGCAGACTCGGGTTCCTTAAGCTGTTCTTGTGGTCCTTGAACTTCTTCAAAAACAATCTTACTCACACTGGCTCCTTGAGAGATCAAATCCTTCTCAAGGAACTCAGCATTCTTGGACACAAACACCTTGTGTTAAAAGTAGTATCCCTCAGAACCTCTGGGATACCCCATAAATTGACATTTAGTACTCTCAACACTAAGCTTGTCTGATGCCAACGCTTTGACATATGTCGGCGATCCCCATACCCTGAGGTAACTCAGGTTGGGTCTCTTACCATTCCATATCATATATGGTGTGGTCTGAACAGATTTAGATGGTACCCTATTTAGAAGGTATGCCGCTGTGTCTAAGGCATATCCCCAAAACGATTTTGGAAGTTGAGTCTCACTCATCATAGACCTAACCATGTCTAACAAGGTCCTGTTTCTTCTTTCTGAGACACCATATTAGTGTAGTGTGTAAGGTGCAGTAAACTGCGAGAGAATTCTATTTTCTCTCAGATAATCCCAAAACTCATGGCTCAGATATTCACCATCACGATCTGATCGCAGTGACTTAACCATCTTGCCACGCTGTTTCTCTACTTCATCCATAAAGGCAATGAAATAAGAGTATCCTCCTCTAGCCTTAATAGACATTGGCCACATACATCAGAGTGAATGAGTTCTAATAACTCCCTAGCGCTATGAATCTCAAGCCCTTTGGGCTTTTGACGAATCATTTTCCCAGCTAGACAAAATTCACATTGTCCATAGGATTCCTAATCCTTGGGATCTAGGCATCCATCTTTATGCATCCTAGACAATCTTGTTTCATTTTATGTGCCCTAGTCTACAGTGCCAAAAATAGGATTGATTATCTATCCTAGGTCTCTTCACATCTACATTGAGCACTTCAGTTCCCATTTCCAAAACATACAAGCCATTTATTAAAGAAGCAGTACCAAAAACAATATCATTCAAAATGATAGAAAATGTACCATCCCTAATAGTGAAAGCAAAACCATCTTATTCTAAATAAGAAATAGAAATAATGTTTCTAGAAATGTCAGAAACATAAAGACAATTATTCAAATGCAATAAGAGGCACGTATGCTAATGAGGTCGGTGTCTCCAACAGCATGAGCAGCAACTCTTGCTCCATCACCAATGCGAAGGTCCAATGCGAAGGTCCACCTCGTTCTTCTCCAATCTTCTAGGGCTCCTAAGCACCTGCAACACATTGCAGATTATGAGAACCACAACCGGTATCCAATACCGATGAAGTCAGATTAGCACAAGAATAATTTATCTCAATCATGTGAATACCTGAGGTAGAAGCATCACCATGCTCCTTCACACTCTTCGGGTAGTCTGGACAATTCCTCTTCCAATGGCCCTTTTTGCCACAATGGAAGCACACAACATCGCTTTGGTCCTTGGGTGCACTGTCACCCTTCTTTTTGCCTTTCTTCCTTTTGGACTTAAGGGAGTTTCCTTTCGCAGGCTCCTTGCCCTTACCCTTGGCCTTTTCAGGCCCACAACCAGAAGAGCTTGTGTCCCATCCTTCTTGATAGACATTTCAACAGTTGTTATCATACTTAACAACTCTAGCAAGCTCACAAGCATCCCATGCATGTTATAATTAATTATGAATTCATTGAAAGAATGAGGAAGTGATTATAGAACTAAGTCATTAATTAATTCAGCATCCATTGTGAACCCTAGACCCTCTAGCTTCTCAATGAGCGCTATCATCTTCAGTACATGGCGGTTAAAACACATGCCTTCATACATCTTGCATAGGAACAATTCCCTAAAGGTCTCATACCTCTCATGTCTGCCTTTAATATCATACAACTCCCTGATATGCAGGATATAGAGGGGGCATCCATATGCTTGTGCTGTTTACGCAGGTCAGGCGACATAGATGCCAGCATGATGCAACAAGCCAACACATTATCATCCATGTGTTGCTTGTGGGCCTCGAAATCAAATTCCGCGAACCCATCTTCCCCTTCCTTAGGCGCAATAGGTAAAGCAGTGTCAAGGACATAAGCAACTTTTTCGGCCCACAGAACATTTCTGACGTTCCGATACCAGTCCATAAAATTAGGACCAGTGAGTTTGTTTGTATCGAGTATTGAGCGCAGTGACAGTGGATTAGTCATACTAAAAACTGAAAAAGATGTAAAGATAATTTAATTAATATATTTCGACATGTAGTAAAAAACAAATTATTAAAGACTTTAAATAATTTGCCCCTCCGACTATTTTATCTAAGTCAATGACCCTTACCATTTGACTTAGGGTTATCTACTTTTAGATTTTACCTTAGTGAGATTAAGAGTGCGATTATATATTTTAACGCCCGTCTGTAAACACAAGATTAATTTAAATAATGGGTTGATCCTTATCAATAGTATCTCATACCCTCTCTTAACATTAGGTTGACAACTCCTTGTCACTTAGTGGTGCATCTAATGCAACCAACCTAGCATTATTACCCTAAGCACATAAGCCCGGCTGAGCCTGCAACTTATGCCTCAGTTAAGCATTAACCAACACCCTAAGTGTCTAACACTTCTAATACTACTCTTATTCAACGAAACAGTGGGTCCCAACTGAGTTGTGGAGCACCACTATTTTGAGGAGGTTTGAGTAATATTGGTGGTGGGAGGTAATCATGCGCTTAATAATTTATTCCTTTTAAGGGTTCCTTTTATTTAGGGTTTACAAAGTCTCATCAAACGCATAGGTATAATTATCATGCTAGTCGTATCCTATGTCAAACTTCTATCGGATTACACTAGTCGTAATTGGACGCGCATAATAATACATACAAACGCGGTTTGTCCAATTCATGCATACTAGATGTCTTAAGTCATATAAGCATACATTCGCGATATACTATCTCATGCATACTAGTCGTACAAAGCATACAAGCATATAAAACATTTTATTTGAGATAGTCATGGTGCTCGCGCATTTGTCCATCTTGCTTCTCAAGCCACGGCTGCTTGTCGTCTAAACGCCACTAGCCTAATTTTCTAATTACAAATAATTAAAGAAACTCCAAAACATCTTTGGAAGGACAAATGAAAAATTACAAAATTCAAAATTCAAATTACAACTCTAATTTAAATAGAGCAAAATTACACATTAATTTAAAATTTGAAATTCAAATCTCGGGCACCATGACCATCCCCTTCCTTTTGCACCTGAAAGGATAAATAACTTTGCAAGCACAAGATATCAAATACCATAACAAATATTTTCTCACTTATATTTTGATAATTTAACAATTAAAATATCAAAACAATAATCAAATTTCAAAACTCCTAGTTTTCCAAGAATGGCCGAACCTTGTATCAATATACATGATTCAAACCCTTTTAAATTCTTTCTCAAAGAATACAAAAATTAAACCATACTCACTACCATATCACAATATGGCCGAATCATACATCACATGTAAGAGAAATTTTATCACAAAAATTTATGCTTTGATCATGAACAATTCATGGAGAAAACCAGGCATTTGAATATTCACTTCATGGCAGAATCATATTCCTTTTTTTTTAAAAATGTTTCTTTTGAAAACTTTCATAAAAAATTATTAAGAAACAGAACCATGAGTACACGTAGATATATGAACATTATAATCATATTAATAAATTTCATAAAAGACAATCTTTAACATTTTAAAGCATTGAAATTTATATCCACTTGCAAATAATCTATCTTTAACCTCTTTAAAGAATTTTTTATCGTGAGAAAATAAATTTCACAAACAAAGTACCATCACCCGCCGATGGTAAAGCGACCGTGCTCTGATACCACTTTCAAGTAAAATGGCCTTGAAGGCCGATGCATGTGAGAGGGAAAAACAAAATTTTTCAAGCGGAATTACACATGCAATCAAGATTCATGCTTTAAGACAGCATGATGTTACCTTTGTTTGTGATTCGTTCTCCAAGTTGATCAATGTTAGGTTTGAAGGGTTCAAACCCTCTATCATTGATCCACACCACCCACGTCAAGATGCAAGAACTCTTTCTTGAAGAACCACTAATTGATCACCACAAAGAGGCTTGCTATGCGCTCAATAGGTGAAGGAGGAGGTAAGGTGAATGTGTTTATAAGAATGATATTTTCAGCAAGAAAACATCACAAAAGTGGCGCATGAAATGGAGTAGAATTGGCTAGGTGTTTTGTGAAAAACCTTAAGGAGAACCTATCCAAGTTGGCTCACAAGAGTGTGATGAGAGAGTGAGGATGCAATCAGATTTTACACTTGAAAAACTGATCTAAGTGGCGCCCCACTAGAGGAGAAAAAGGTGGAGTTGTTGCAATTCAAAATTCCCAACAACCTGCCTTTGAATCCTCATGACACTAGGTCTTAACCAAGTCAAAATTCTGATCTAATGGCCATCATATGGCCAGCCATACGTGCGCCCCCTTTAGGCCCAAAAACGGTCCAGATACGTTGAGCAGTTGCATTCAAATTTGAACCAACTCACTCACTGATTCTCTCAACCAACCAAATCTGATTGGATTTTATTTGGTTGACTAGATGGCACTCATCTCCAACCAAAAGTGGCACCCCAAATCAGCCTTGGAGATCTCCATAGATCTTCTCTTGATACAAGGGATTTGTTCCAACAAGATCTCATCTTATCCTTCTGTTATGAAACAACTTTTCATAGCCAATTCAAATTCGAATTCAAACATTTAAATTCAAACGTTCAAACATTTAAATTCTAAATTCAAATTTCAAATTCAAAATTCAAATTTAAGAATTCAAATTCAAAATTCAAATTTCAAAATTCAAAATTCAAAATTCAAATTTCAAATTTCAAATTTCAAATTCAAAATTTGAATTTCAAAATTCAAAATTCAAAATTTAAATATTTGATAATTAATTTAACTAATTAAATTAATTAGTAATGTCTTGGACCATCCAAGCCCATTAACCATACCATACGCCCTCTCCCTCTTAGGTGGGCTTCCAAACTTCATCTTGGGCTAACAACCATTATTAGGCCCAATACCTTTAATGCTATATCATCATGACAATAAGGTATTAGTGTGTGACCCATTAGGCCCAACATAGCCACTGACCTAAATGGGCTTGGGCCCAACAAGCCCACAACCCATCTAATGACAACACAAAGCTCTAGCAATGCTTTGTTGCCCCAGAGCTAGTTAGATTAATGACATAATCATCCTATTGCACATATTTGGTTGCCGTATGTATTTCATTTCGTCTCGGTTACCTTCCCATTAAACATAAGGTAAGGAAACGTATCAACCCTTACGGTTTAGGGTAAACTTTATTCGAAATAGGGAATCTTCAATTTACTGACTCTAAAGGCAGATCATCTCATGATCTCTTTTACTATGCATAGATTCTCGAGTCCTTGTAAACGTCATCCTGATTTCTCCGGTTTACAGGTAACCTAATCTCTCACAGAGATTTGACGAATTCCTTCAGCTTATCACCCTAGCCCTGTGCTCTTTCAGGACAAGCCCAACAGTGTACCTAGAAGTCTCCATGTTTCAGGCAGACGAGGTATACAATCAAAGCATGCCTTGTAGAACACAGTCTAGATAATAACTTCTGGTCTAAGGAAAGACATACCCAAATATAAAGAGACTACTCTAATGACACTATATGTGAGATTTCCTCATAGAGTCTCTTTGTGGGTCTGTTCAGTGCGAGCTATACCCTTATAGGTCCACCCACGACTTTAGCTAAGACATCTTCATATCTGTAGCACATGAGGTCTTTACCTTGTATCCAAATACAAGTAGATAAGTCGTGCTAGTCTTACCCGAGATCACTGATCCCCATTCTCAGTGTCTCTAGACTAGGAACATAAAATTAGGAATAAACGTGCAGTATCCTTGAATCCTCATGATCGTGATCTCATCACAGATACTCAAGAGACACCTATTTTATTCCAAGGAGTTTATCCAGTTACTCATATAAAATATTAACAATAATATTGAGACAAAATATGAAACAGGATAAATAGTACTTTTATTTATTTGCGACAATATAAAAGGTCCATATATGTCCTAATCTAATTAAAAGATTGTCTCTAGGACATCCATATACTAACACATATATTCGTACATTTTGTAAAACAAAACATTTTAGGCATTACATTACCTCCATGTTTCCAAAATAAAAAAATAAAAAAATGAAACAAAGAAAAAATTTGCATTTTGCATTTTGCATCTTGCATCTCATTTTCACTATTTGTTTCTATTTAATCTCTAAAAAAAATGAATGATAATAATTTTTTTTGGCAAATTCAGTTTGGTCAAGGAAAAAGTATACCAATCAAATCTAAGTTCACAACATCAAATCTAGGATCGTAATGGAGGAAAACAATCAAGAGGGGAGAGACATGTTCAAAGAAGTAGAAGAAATAAGAGAGAGATTGAATAGGATGGAAGAAACATTGAAAGGCATAAAAGAATTCCTCAATTTGCTAATAATCCAACCTAGTAGGGAAGGGAATGCTCACACTAAAGCATATACTCACGCATCGACAGGGTTCAACTCGGGGATTAATTCTGCCTTAGTTCAGAAAGACAAGAAGAAGGAAGTCTGGATAGAGAAAATTGAGGAAAAGATTAAAGCCATCCAAGGGGCATGTTCTTATGGATCTCGTGGGGTAGAAGATTTATGCTCCCCAATGGATATTGTTATTCCTAAAGACTTTGTTGTCCTGAATTTTGCCAAATACAACGGGAATACCAATCCACTTCTTCATTTGAAAACCTATTGCACCAAAATGACAATATGGTCTAAGGACGAGAGGTTTCTTGTTGGATTCTTCCATGAGAGTTTGACTAGTCCATCCCTAGAATGGTATATTCAACTAGATCATTCTAAGATATCTTGTTGGAAAGATTTGGCAGACATGTTAATGAATCAATATCGATTCAACTTGGATACTGCTCTGACTTGAGAACAGTTAGGAGCCTTGCAAATTGAGAATGAAGAAACTTTTAAGCAATATGCCCAAAGATGGAGGACTCTCGTAGCACAAGTCCGACCGCCATTGATATTATCATAAATGTGTTCTTTCTTCATAGGGACTTTGGGGCCTTTCCATATTGAGTCAATGGCTGGCGTTATATACCAATACTTTGCTGACCTTATAGCTGCCGGAGAAAGGATTGAAATTTTGGTTAAAGCTAGAAAATTATCCACAGAGAGTACAACCGATCCAACGAATGAGAGTTTAGAATGAATCATGTGGAAGTTCAATACAATATCTGATGAGATTTCTTCAAAGTTATTGTTTACTTGTAGTATTTTGAACATATGTTTATTTTCTTGATATATCATCTGAAATGAGTATTTGCATTTTGTTTCCTCTTCTTTCTTATTTTTGTTTCTATTCTTAACCTTTGCTTCAAATCCAATTGCTCATTCATGTTCTCAAGCCTTTTACCTTATTGTCTTCATTTTAAATTTCTTCTTAAAAAAAATCTCAAACCTTACAAAAGCTTTGCCAAAGTACAAAAAAAAATAGTGTGATCTCTTGATTATCAACCTTGAATTTGATAAGCTAATAGATGCAATCAAATGAGCACAAGAAGATGATTGCGCTACTAAATCATCATAACTTAACTCCAAACAATTATCAGATGAATGATGCATTTGAAGTAGCGTGCGAAGATATCAGAAAAGCATCTCAAGGATTGGTAGCAAGTGCTCCCGCATATCTTATGAGCGGTACCACTCTCTGTGGTCAACATTATAGACATTTGTCTACACCGGTCAATATTGACAATAACAAGAGATTTCAAAAAAATGATGAGAAAAAAAAGAGAAAAAATGAATAATAGAAAAGAAAAAAACAAGAAACCCGTTAGACCACAATTCTAGATTAAAGGTCTAAGAAAAATTCAGGGCATACAAAGAAAAAGAAAAAAAAACTTGCTAGGCTGAAAACCTGAAAGGGCAGTCTAAGAAAAAATAAGGGCAAAATAGACGTATATTCTTAGAAAACTCTTGAAGAAGACACTGGGCAGAACTTTATTTCAACGCTACACTGGGCAAAATGACTAAGATCGGTTGAACAAGAATGAGATGATGAATGTAGCAACAGATACATTGGTTGAATCATCAAGAAGTCACACAAAATTAATTCGGTGAAAATTCAAGAACTAATACTGGGGCAAATTTTTGTATTTCTCTCATAATATTTCTTCTACTATACCCTTTCCTCTTCCATAATTCCTATCATTTTCTTTCTCCTACCTTGTAATTTCAACTTTCATGTCAAATACATTCAATTTCTTTGTGTTGGGTCATCCATCAAAAATTTTCCTTTTCCACCCATGAATATTCATAAAGTTTTGTCTCAAGCAAATAAATTTATGTTCAAGAGTACCACTTAACATTTATTTATGGTAGTAATCCTTCTGTTTTTGGGTTGATTCAAAAGAAATCAGGGCAGCAAAAAAAAGGGAAAAAAGCCCGTCAAGCTGAAAACCCAGAAGGGCGGCCTAAGCAAAAGTTAAGGCGTGAAAAAAAAAATTAGTCCACCTTGGTTATGTACTGGACAATTCACATTCAGGTTTTGACCTATGGAAGATGAGATAAAGCTTGTGGTCACTTTAGTCACTAAAACTGGGGCAAATTCAGGATTCATGTGAAACACCAAGGATATTCTTAGTGAACAAAAAAGGGAAAAAGAAGAATGAGAAGAAAATAAAAGTAGGGAAGTAAAGAAAAAATGGAGATGAAAAAAAAGGAAAAATAAGTGACATGGAAGGAAAAGAGATAAATTGGATCCAATGATTATGGTGTAAACAAAAGTCTGATTGGTCAGAGATTTTCCAAGTGGCCATTTCGATGGGTCTTTTCTTAAACAAAAAAAGATTTGAGTTCAATAACTCGAGTGTTAATAAAAAAAGTTTACTTGAAAAATATATATATTTCCATCATTCTTAGACATTGTCCTTGTCATTCATTCTCAAGCATTGTGAACTCTTGCATGCAATCATTTCAATTTAATTCCTAGGTTCATATGCCATACAATTTCCATTTCCTATCTGTTTGTCAACTCATACCCAGTTGGTTACAAACATTTACTTTTCTGTTTGTTTGTCAATCCATATCCAGTTGTTATAAGCCTTTATTATCTTATCTTTGTGAACCCATATCCAGTTGGCTGCAAACATTTAATTTTTGTCTGTTTGTAAACTTATATCCAATTGGTTACAAACCTTTACTTTTCTTTTGTCAACCCATATCCAATAGGTTGCAAAAGTCTCTTGTCAACTCATATCCAGTAGGTTGCAGAAGTCTCTGTATTTTTCTTCTATCAACCCATATCCAGTTGGTTGCATAAGTCTCTTGACTTTTCTTTTGTCAACCCATATCCAATAGGTTGCAAAAGTCTCTTGTCAAACCGTATCCAGTTGGTTGCAGAAGACTCTTTATTTTATCTTTGTGAACCCATATCCACTTGGTTGCAAACATTTAATTTTTTGTCCGTTTGTGAACTCATATCCAGTTGGTTACAGACCTTTACTTCTCTTTCCTTTTGTCAACCCATATCCAATTGGTAAGTCTCTCTATTTTTCTTTTTGTCAATCCATATCCAGTTGATTGCAAAAGTTTCTTTATTTTCTTTTTGTCAACCCATATCCAGTTAGTTGTAGATTTTATACTCTGTCCATTTGTGAACCCAAATCCAGTTGGTTACAAACATTTTTTTTCCATTTTGAGATCCCATATCTAGTTGGTTTCAAATGTTTCTTTTCCACTCAATTTGTCAACCCATATCAAGTTGGTTACAAAACTTTTTTTTCCAGTTATGAATCCTTATCCATTTGGTTCCTTATTTCCTTTTTCATACCCCGGATGAATTCAAGCATTTAATCTTCATGCTCAAAGGCTTAGGCTTTAAATTTAAAATTCATGTCTTCTATTTTAGAGTTCAAAGGCTCACTGTGTTTAATTTTTAGATTGCATCTCACTCGTATATGTTGTTCTTGGACAAAATTAGGATTCATGACTTTATTTGTTTCTTACAACGATAATATGCCAAATGTGATTTCTCATATTACCAAGTAAGAAACAAATAAAGAGGGGTAACTGTGAACACCCAATTTTGTCCCGAATATTTAAAAAAGACAAAAAAAAATAAAAAAAATAAAAAAGTGGGCTGCTCATTTTTGAGACCACTACACTGTTTCGGGTAGCAGTTTTTGGAGAGCTATTTCTCTCAATTGAACCGTCAGATCATCCTCAAATTTGGTCGGCATATTCCTCTCATATGATACTTCAATCCGACCGAACCGATTTTCAAGCTAAGCCCTCTAGTGTGAGATATGGTTGTCAGAAAATGGCTGTCCACATTGAAAAAAACTAAATTTCCTAAGAAGTCCCACATTGCCCACTCCTCATTCTTTCCTCCTCCCTTCCCTTTATATAAAGAGCTCATTCCCCTTCCTTCTGACACAAATACTCTTGGAGGGAACCAAATAAAAAAACCCAAAATACAAGATATTTGGGCTTGGTTTAAAACTAAGTTAGTGTCTGAAAGTTCGAAACTTTAGCACCATCATTGTCGCACAATGATATGCCTACATGAGGGAAAAATAATTTTTTTTCTGAAAGCGGAATGCATAGACAATCTATGCCCTCATGTGATTTAGAAAGAAAACGCTCATTGAAACACGAGAGGATTTAGAATTACCTTATTCTGATCTCTTGTAGGCTTCAAAAGGATGATGCCCTCTAATGATAGTCAACACAACTATCTCCAATGTCGCAGCAGAGAACTCTTCTCCTTGATCCTCCTTGTCCTTAATTGCTTGCTAGGCGAATGAAGGCTAGAGGATTTACAAGTGTTTGATTAATTTTTTCAAGTCTATGATTGTTGTCTTGAGATTAGGTGTGGGGCGAAAAAGGAGAAGAATAGGTGATGATCTGTTTTCAAAAAAAAACACAGAGGAGCTTCTCTTGTAGAGACGGGCGAATTTTCCGTCTCTTAAGCCCTTTGAAAAGATGCTTGCTTTCTTATATCTTCACAAGTGATCTTTAAAGATTCTTAATTTAAAAAAAATCAGAATATTAAATTTAAAAACAAATCTTCAAAGATATTGAAAGATTGAGTAGTTTGAGAGAATATCTCTTCCACCAATTTTGCTAAAAATTCGAAATCAACATCTCTCCAGAGGCTCCAAAATTTCGAAAAATTCCAAGAGCTGAAAATATGAAATTCAAGTGTTGAAATTTTGAATTAGATTCTAGAAGAACCATCTTCAAACTTTCGAAATTCATCACCGTGATCTTCTCCATTTTTGTAGCTCCAACAGTATTGTTTAAATTCTAAATTCAAACAAAACTATTCAGAAAATCTATATCCAATCTCCATCAGATATCAATCAACAACCCAATCTCATGAGTTCAAATTTCAAATTCAAATTTTAAACTTTTCAAACTTTAAATTCAAAATTTAAACTTCATTGTTATCCTAGTTCGTAATTCAAATTTTGAATTCAAATTTGAAATTCAAAATTTCAAAATTCAAAATTTAAATTTCGAATTTCGTAATTTAAATTTGAATTCGAATTTCAAAATTCAAAATTTCAAATTTCAAATTTGTCCAAAACTTATTTTGGCCAAATCAACTTTTGACTTTCTAGGATCCATGGCCCAAAGACCCTGCTGGGCCTAACTAAACATTTGATCCCATTAGCAAGAAACAATTTCGCTCTAAAGGGCCAAATGTGGCGCATGTTTTTGATTGGGCTTGGAATCCAATTCCAACCCAATTCAACTCAGTCTTGATAAAACCCAATAACTTATTATTGGCCCAAACCTGCTTGCAACAAGGAATAACCTTTGTGTGTGACCCATTAGGCCCAATTAGTCACTGACATAAATGAACTTGGACCAATCAAACTCTTTTAACAGGCCCAATTCATTTAATGACCACATAAGACACTAGCAATGCTCTGCGGCCCCAGAACTAACTGAGTTGACCAAGTGATCTACCTTTCTAATTTGGATACCGTGTCGGAATCATCCCTCATATCGTCATTCACATTTAGTCGAGAGCAAGGAAATAGTATCATCTTTCTTGTTGACTAAATATAGCTTTTCACAGAACTAGGAATCTTTTTCTATTGATTCTAAGATTGATCATGACTCCTCATGATCACTTACTATGCATAGATTCCCGAGTCAATCAGAAGTCATCCAAGTCCCACCGGTCTTGTGAACGACTAATCCCTTATAGGGGACTATAAGTCCTCTCAGCATGTCCATCTAGACTCATGTATTCAAGTTATACCCAAGAGGACACTGTTCTCCCCATGTTTCAGGAGGATAGAGTTGTACAGTCAAAGTATAACCCTAGGACATAGTGTTCGATGACATCCTTAAGTCTAGGACGATCCGCACTACCAAACGATGAGAGACTAAACAAATCCAATGATACTTAGTGAAATCCTTGTGGAGTCTCTCGGCGGGACAGTTCAGTGCTATCTGTTCCTGAACAGATCCACCTACGACATCAGCTAAGGTATCACCATACCTGCATACCATGAGGTCCCTACCTTGTATCTCCATACAAGTAGAAGATGTTGTACTAGTCTTATTGAGATCACCAATGCTCTCTCTTGGTGATTCAAGACTAGGAACATACTTTAGGCAATAGACATGTGGTGTCCTCGAGTCCTCATGATCATGATCCCTATCATAGATCCTTACATGAACACCTGTTCTATTCCTGGGGCTTTTATCTTTAATCGCATATTAACCTAATATGAAAAAGATAAAATGTGCTCATATATTAAATAAATCATGAAATATAAGTAGTAAAAGGTGTTCATCTGATGTAACAGATTGTCTCTAGGACACCTATATACTAACAGTGTCATAGTAAAATTTTAATTAATAATTTTCTCTACTTTTTTTCCCATTTTAGGAAATTCAGGGTGGTTTTCCACAACTTGGCTCCATACACCAAATTTTGATTGTAACACGCTGTGTGCACCCTGTGTATTAAACATACATATGGTAATGGTGTAGCTAAGTAAACGCGGAAGCTAACATTTTCTTTTCAATTATGATGTTATCATTATTAACCAAGTTGATTACTTATTTCTTTTCAACATATAGCCTGTATGTAAATTTGCAATTTAAAATTAACTGAAATACCTCATTACATATATAGTATCAAGTCACGGAACTACAACACGTAGACCATACTACATCCAGATACAAAAGTACAACTCAAAGTTAAACCAACAAGTCTGAAATCAATGTGGCATGGACAACCCCCTACTCACCAAATAAAATAACATACTCATCCAGTCTCCAATACAAAAGTCATAAAATGTAAAGCAGGCATAATCATGTGATATAAAAGAAACAGCAAGCATGCATCAATCAGCTCAACTCTGGCCTTCTGCCACCAGAGGTCTCCACCTTAGAGGTACATGTACCTGAAAATGTACCCCAACACGGGGTGAGATTTCTAACAAGAAATCTCAGTAAGACAAGGGGTTTTCTAGGACTCTTCCGCTCTAAGCTCACTTATAAGCATATATATATATATATATATATATATATATATATATATATATATATATATATAGTTCAAAGGCAGTAACTACTATGCATGTTCATGTTAAAGCATTTAAATCATGGCAATATATCTCTTGCTCAACAAGCTAACTACTACAATTCATATCTCATGTGATGTATGCAAGTGTGGTTCGACTGGCCAGGGAACAGGATAGGGTTTATGCACGTCTGCGACCTATCTAAACATAAGGGTCGCAGCCTTATGCTTTACACACCAGAGTCGCAGCCTGATCGATGGAACAAGCATTAGATCAATCCGAGGACACGAGTGCTTACCTCGCAAGCTATTAATCCCAACTCAAGAGTCCACACCGGCTCAAGGTCTACAAATAGCACACTCATGATATGTTATAACAAAAACATTATCAATATTCTTATTCTAGGGTTCATTTCATTATGACAACATTTTCTTTTTCGTTTAGTGCTCTTTAGGCTTCTCCCAAAGACATAAGCCTTAATCTAAGTGATTCTGACTTAGTTAACTTATTACAAGGGGTCATTTTAGTTGTGACAGCTTGATAACTCAAACTTATTTAAATTAAATATATTAAATTTCAATTTGTTTCACCTCTAGGGTTATTTAACATTTTTTCTTTTCTTTTTATAATTTCTTGCTTTTATTTTAAAAGGGATTAACTGAGTTGTGACAGCTTGTTAATCCTGCAAATATCATGTCAGATTATTTTAGTTGTGACAACTTGATAATATGAAACCTTCAAATCTGAAACTTCTAAATGAACTATTCATTATTATTTTTATTTTATTTTATTCTAAAAAAAATCAATCAAACACAAATATTTCTTAAGAACGACGTAGCTTTGAATTCCTCACTGCACCTGAGGATACGTCGGAGCAGAACTCTTTCCGTCAATGTCAGAACTCGCACTAGCCGTACCTGGATCAGTTTGTGATCATCTTCATTGACGATATCTTGATTTACTCCAAGACGAAGGAGGAGCATGCTGAGCACTTGAGGATAGTGTTGCAAGTGCTGAAGGAGAAAAAGCTTTACGCTAAGCCTTTGAAATGCGAGTTCTAGCTCAAGTCAGTGAAGTTCCTTGGGCATGTGATTTCTGCTGAGGGAATTGCAGTGGACCCCAACAAGATTGAAGCTGTGTTGGATTGGGAGAGGCCCAAGACGGTTACTGATGTGAGGAGTTTCTTGGGTTTGGCAGGTTACTACCGGAGGTTCATTAAGGGATTCTCCACGATGGTTCTACCATTGACTCGCCTTACTCGGAAGGAGACTCCGTTTGTGATGACTCACGAGTGTGAGGAATGCTTTCAGGAGTTGAAGGAGAGATTGACTACTGCACCTGTGTTGATCCTTCATGATCCTGATGAGTAGTTTGAGCTTTACTGTGATGCTTCTGGAAAGGGGTTGGGCTGTGTGTTGATGCAGACCAGTAGAGTTTTTGCTTATGCTTCGAGGCAGTTGAAGCCTCGTGAGGAGAACTACCCGACTCATGATTTGGAGTTGGCTGCGATTGTGTTTGGCTTCAAGATTTAGAGGTATTATCTGTTTGGTATGCAGTTTGCTTTGTTCAGTGATCACAAGAGTTTGAAGTACTTGTTTGATCAGAAAGAGCTGAACATGAGGCAATGAAGATAGATGGAGTTTCTGAAGGACTACGACTTTGAGTTGAAGTATCATCCTGGCAAGGCTAATGTGGTAGCTGATGCGCTGAGTCGAAAATCTGTGAGTCTATCCAATTTGACGATGGGTGATTTTGATGTTATTGAGAAGTTTCGAGATCTGGCGGTGACTTCCTTGTTTGGGGTGCACTTCTCGAGATGGAGACTGTGAGAGTAAAGAATGAGCTTATGGAGAAGATCCAAGATGCGCAAGTGCAGAGAGAGTGACTGGGCTACGTGAAGAACCAAGACGATGTGTCTTGGAATGAGAATGGACTTTGGTTGTTCCAAAAGCGGATTGTGGTTCCTCGAGATCCTTCGATCGAAGAGTTTATGGCAGAGGCCCATAAGGGCCAGTTCACTGTTCACCCTAGTGCTACAAAGATGTATCAGGATTTAAAGAGAAATTTCTGGTGGCCAAGAATGAAAAAGGACAATGCTGTTTTTGTGTCCAAATGTTTGTTCTGCGTGTCGCGAACCTCTCATTTTTTAGTATGTTATTTTATACTTAATTTGTTAGTATTTGAGTGTCCTAGAGACAATCTTATGATTAAATAAGGACATAGATGTAGACCTTTTTAATATTGTCGAAAATAAATAAAAGTACTCTTTATCTTGTTTCATAATTCTGTCTCGATATTAATGTTAATATATTATGAATAACTTGATAAACCCCGTGGAATAAAATAGGTATCTCTTGAGTATCTGTGATGAGATCACAATCATGAGGATTCAAGAATACCAGATGTTTATTCCTAATTTTATGTTCCTAGTCTAGAGATACTGAGAATAGGGTCAGTGATCTCGGGTAAGACTAGCACGACTTATCTACTTGTATATGGATACAAGGTATAGACCTCATGTGCTACAGATATGGAGATGTCTTAGCTAAAGTCGTGGGTGGACCTATAAGGGTATAGCTCGCACTGAACAAACCCACAAAGAGACTCTATGAGGAACTTTCACAGAGAGTATCATTAGAGTAGTCTCTTTATATTTGGGTATGTCTTTCCTAAGACCAGAAGGTATTACCTAGACTGTGTTCTAGAAGGCATGCTTTGATTGTGCACCTCGTCTTCCTGAAACATGGAGACTCATAGGTATACTGTTGGGCTTGTCCTGAAAGAACACAGGGCTAGGGTGATAAGCTGAAGGAATTCGTCAAATCTCTGTGAGAGATTAGGTTATCTGTAAACCGGAGAAATCGAGATGACATTTACAGGGACTCGGGAATCTATGCATAGTAAAAGAGATCATGAGATGATCTGCCTTTAGAGTCTGTAAATTAAAGATTCCCTATTTCGAATAAAGCTTACCCTAAACCGCAGGGGTTGATACGCTTCCTTACCCTAGGTTTTATGGGAAGGTAACCGAGACGAAAGGAAATATATACGACAACCAAATATGTGTAATAGGATGATCAAGTCACTAATCTAACTAGTTATGGGGCAACAAGGCATTGCTAGTGCTCTGTGTTGTCATTAGATGGGTTGTGGGCTTATTGGGCTCAAGCCCATTTATGTCAGTGGCTATGTTGGACCTAATGGGTCACACACTAACACCTAATTGTCTAGATGCTCTAGCATTAATGGTATTGGGCCTAACAATTGTTATTAGCCTAAGAAGTAGTTTGGAACTCCACAGATAGGGTGGAGGGCGCATGGATCTAAGTAATGGGCTTGGATAGTCCAAGACATTACTAATTAATTTAATTAGTTAAATTAATTATCAAATGTTTAAATTTTGAATTTTGAATTTGAATTTTGAATTTTGAAATTTGAATTTGAATTTTGAAATTCGAATTTTGAATTTTGAATTTGAAATTTGAAATTTGAAATTTGAAATTTGAATTTTGAATTTTGAAATTTGAATTTTGAATTTTGAAATTTGAATTTGAATTTAGAATTTGAATTTGAATTGAAAATTTAAGTGTTTGAAAGTTTGAATTCAAATGTTTGAAATTCGAATTTGAATTGGCTATGAAAAGTTGTTTCGTAACAAAAGGATAAGATGAGATCTTGTTGGAACATATCAAGAGGAAATCTTTTGGACATAATCTAAGAAGATTTGGGGTGCTGATTTGGCTGTTGGTTAGTCATCAGAATCAGCTCCAGAAGATACGATCTGTGGAAGAATATTTGAGTGATTTGATTCAAGTTTGAATGCAACTACTCAAATGTATCTGGTCATTATTTAGGCTATATGGGGCGCACCATATAACTGATTATATGATGATTTATGATCAGATATTTGATTAGGTTTTGAATCTAATATATCATAAAGATATGATAGGATGTTGTTGGCAAGATTTGTTGAGATTTGATTTGCAACAAATCCTATTCTCTCTCTCTTTGATGGAGCGCCCTTTTGGAAGGGATTTTTATTGATTAAAAATCTGATTTGTTTTTAACAAATAGGCTCCTCTTGTGCGCCTCTATATATATATGTTCCTTCTAGGGTTTTTAAAAAAACCAACCAAGCCATTCTCTTCTCCTCTCCTGCGCCACTTTTGTGAAGTTTTCACATTGAAAGCTTCACTCTTTCAAATACTTTTACCTAGCCTTTCTCTTCACACAGTGTGCGCTTAGCAAGCCTCATTGTAGTGATCACTGGGCGGTTTCACAAGAACCCTTCAGACCTACCTTGATCATAACGAGTTTTCACGAACAAGGTATGACATACGTCTTAAAGTATGTATCTTGACATGCATGTGTATTCCGCTTGCGGAATTTTTTTTTGTTTTTCCCTCTCACATGCTACGGCCTTCAAGGCCAATTCGAACTTTCATAATTATCTTTCCAACAAGCTATCACAAGCTCCATAAAGTTCTCGTTTTCGCCGATTATCACCGTTTGAAGTTGGACAAGCAAAGCTTCCAGCCAACCTCAAACAGGACACCAAATATCCCTCACTCTTTCCACGATTCCAGACAAACCACAACATCAATGACTCTCAAATTTTTATACAGTAAATTAGACACCTCAATCTTCAATTTGACATATCATGGACCTAATTTGACCAAGAATTGAAACGGGAATAAATTTCCCAAAACAGGTCCTGACAGCCCCAAGTGCAGGGGATCTCTGGACAGTCTGGGTTCAATGGCCTCTACAGGCCAGCACACTACTCCTATGGTTTTCAAATTTTGACACAATGTAGTTGACATCGCAATCTTAAAAATGGTGTATGGAAAGTCCCTATTGGATTCCCATGGAGGGAGATATGCTCCCCCAAAGTTCACCTAAAATATGCCATTTTATAGAAATTTCAGCAACATCTCCTTTGTTTTTTCAACATATCCCACTTTTGGTAAAAGTGTGTTATCTATCATCAAGGGTGCCTAATAGACACGGGTGGCACTCAAGGACCAGCTATGCCTTAATGCTCTTACAACCCATCACAATTTATATACATTTGCTCACTTTACATTTCATTTCTCAAATCATAAAACTTAGAACATTTCAATCACTTTGATCCATTTGCATGCTTTCTTTAAACATACGCATAATTCATCAACTAAAATAGGCCTAATGCCCTTTCATCATACATCATATTCAATAATACAAAAGGTCCAATATTACAATTACAAGCCTCCAATGAAACATGATACAAATGAATCTCCAATTACAACATAATGAATCCTCAAAATAAACATGGTAAATCATCAACTAAACTTAGACAAAATATGGCATGAACAAAGATGATAATATGCATAATCCTAAATCAACATACAATTTTCATGCCCTAACTCTAGCCTAGGTCAACTGGCCTCAAAATGCAAAATAGCTCTATGTCCATAAGCTTATCCTACGGGTCTCTTGCCCACGACTCCTGTCCCACTGCTACTACCTGAAATAAAGTCTCCAAAACGGGGTGAGATATACGAATATATCTCAATATCCCAGAGGTTCTAGAGATTACTCTGCCCAATGGCTCACTCAGATGCAGATCAATAATATACCACAACATCCAAAAAGGGATAAAGCAAGGGATTTAGTGAAGTAGCGATGTGTAGGGAGTAATAATACGATGAAGCTGAAATGGTCGATGCCAAAGCCACGCAACATCCGGCCTATTGGCCTCGGCATATAACCTACGGGTTCTCATTCAAGGAAGTGTTCCAAAACATCAACCAAGGTACCCTCCATCCATATACACTCGAGACATTCCTAGAGTGCTCCTCAACGGATGACACCCCATGACCCCAGGTCAACTGGAACTCCCTCATGGAGACCTATCCAGTGGAAGTTCGTAACGCCCGAAGGCAACAGTCTACTGGCCAGAGACACGGTACATCCTATATATCACTAAATATACATAAATGCATGATCATGTTATAATATACTACCAACATACACCTCCAACCACTACCGTCAAGGGACATGGTGGAGCACACACAGGGACTAATCCTAGTACCAAGGGATTACATGATGAAAGCTCCCTCACTTGATAGCTCCAATTTAATACGTCACCTAGCTTGGTACAATAAGAAATGCCTACACATAGGTCATTCCCATTTCAATTATAATCAACCAATACATATACATGATTATTCAATTTCACTTGCATATTTACATAATCACTTACCATAATCCCTTTGGTCAAGGACCAAAGGCAACCCACCAAACTCAATACTCCAAGTTTACGTTCGTGGGAGGCAACCTACAAAGATCACACAAGGATCATCAACACGGTGCAACCAATCAAAATCACAAAGCACCAAGATCCCCCCCCCACACATCACCATTCGGCCATATAGCCCAAATTTACCAAAACATTTTCTTAATTTTATTTCAAGGTTCCTATGGTTTCACAAGCTTTACCACAACACCCATTTAAGTTCTAAATTCCATGTAATACCATCATAGCACCATTTTTCTTAATTTTCCCTAAATGGCCGAAATGCATACACATACATCACCTCATAGTTTTCCTTCCAATTCAATGCATCAACTCAACACACAACCTATTTAAACACCATTCATATTCACACAACATCAATTACACAATTTTTACATCATCCATCCTCATTTCCTCTCATTGGCCGAAATCCACATGCATGTGCACCAAATGATTTTTGATTCATTTCAACTTTTCCACAGACCATACGATCCTATAATCAACTCATACAAACACTCCACAACTCAATTATACAATCATACAACATATCAATTTCACAAAGTGTTGAAATTCCAACTCAAAGTTTCCTAAGTTATTCAAATATTTTCTAAATAATTTTTATGGTTTCTATCACTGTAAAACATCATTGTAAGCCACTTTTATCTAATACACATTTTCAATTTGAGCTCTCTAACTACATAAATCCATACACATTAGCTTTAGGTTTTCAAAATCAAATCTACCAATTCAACCAATTAAAAGTGTAGAAACTTACTCACAAGCAAGCCTAGGACTCCTCCACAACATACCAAAGTATTGGAGGATCAATCAACTCTAAGAACCTCCAAGTTCCTCAAATGGTCACAGATTTAGATGTGCTTTTTCTCCCAAATCACTGAGTTTTAAGACCTAAAACAACCATGGTTTTGTTTGGAAGGTCCTTTACTTAAAGTTTGATGTAGTGGAAGTTGTATTTTGGTGGAGATTTGAGTGAGTTTGGAGGAGGAGAAGATTTTGCACAAAACTTGCAAAAATAGGAAGGGGCTCGATTTTTGGAAAGAGAAATGGATGAAGAGGATGATGAATAGTACACTTGCACATGTGTTTTAAGGTCACTTAAGTTGGGGTGGGTCCCACCGCCACCTCACGCGATTCAAATTAATTCAAATCTCCCGCTTATTTCACTAAACGTTCATAAATTCCTAAACTATTTAGAAACTTCTATTGTCAACATTAACCATTGTCCTTTAATTTTCCTTGATCAAATGAATCCGGAGTTTTCTGGTTGTTCGGAGAAATCACAGTTTTAAGTTGTTATGCGCTCTGTGGGCACGCTTCCCCAAACACTCTAATTTCCATCAATTTTCACCAGAAATCATATTTCCTAATCCTATGTACCGTTTATAACTTATTTCCAAACCTAGAGCTCAAAATTCATTCAGCATGCTTTACGGTGCAATTGTATCGCAGTATTTTTACCAGGTAAAAACACTGTTTACCAAATTTTCAAAAATATGCCTAACCACTCAATTTTTCATTCTGAATACACTTCCAAGGTTAGTTTTCCCATTTGAGACCTCCTACTCAATTTTCTTTTCCTAGGGTTACGTGTTTTACAATTTACCATTTTACCCTTCTTATGTATTTTGACCCTGATTTCAGAATTTTCACTAATCCTACCCCTTAATCTATATTTAATATATAATTATACGTTTAAGAAATATGATGTTATACTAGGTCCCACCTTAGGTATCGTAAGATCTTGTATTCTTACATAAGCAACACATCCCCAAGTCTTAAGAGTATCATATCTACAAGGACGCTTATATCATATCTTATAAGGAGTCATAAAAACTTAGAATGTGGCAACCTGTTCAGGATATGATTAGCAGTTAGAGTTGTTTCTCCCCATTATAAGGAAGGCATGCCAGTTATACGCAATATAGATTTTAACATTTCAGTTAATGTCCTATTTATGCGCTCGGCAACACCATTTGATTGGGGTGAGTAGGGAGCAGTGATTTCAAGTATTATGCTCTCAGAAATGCAAAATTTCTTGAACCCTATCATTGTGTATTCTCCTCCTCTATCATTTCTAAACCTCTTAATTTTCAAGTTAAGTAGATTTTTTACTCTTGACTTGAAAACCTTAAACCTTTCAAAAGCTTCTTCTTTCAATTTCAACAAATAGAGTTGACAATATCAAGAAAAATCGTCTATAAATGTTATTAAATACTTATGATCACCTCTAGTAATATAATTTCTAAAGTCATAAAGGTCAAAATGTATTAGCTCGAGAAGTTGTATCCTTTTGAAACCAACTTAAAAGGTTTTCTTGTGATTTTAGTTTGTGTACATACTTTACATTTGTCAAATCAAATAAAGGCATTCAATGGAATATCGTGATTTTTAGCTAATTGTTGCATTTTTCCTGTAGTTCACATGTCCAAGCCTATTATTAACAACTTTGGATCAATCAAAGTTGAACTCACATGGTTTATGCTCTTAATATCTTTCTTTTTTTGGAGTTACCCAACCCTAATTACCTCTTTGAGGCGAGTTGGCTCCCTCCGGTATCCCCACGAGCTTCGACTCTTTGAGCCGGCTATGAGACTAATCCGAAGTGCGGGGGATCAGTGATGGCTAAAGGTTCAGCCCCCTCCCCAAGAATGCATTCAGCAGGAATCGAACACACGTCCAACCCCACTAACTCAGTGCTAAGTTACCAACTGAGCTGCACTCATTGGGTTATGCTCTTAATATCTAAACTCAAACTATATATACCATTAACCATAAATGCACAACCAAAATAACTTAAGTTACAAGGTAAAGTTACTTCAATACTCATAGTTGAGAAAGATATACCAGGTTTATCAAGTAAACTCATAGATATCAAATTCTTTTTAAGTAAAGGTACTACTCTAACGTGTTTTAGAGTTAGTAATTTACTTGAAGTAAGCATCAAATTTACAGTTCCAGCATAAGTCACATATGTCTCACCACCATTGTAATTTTTCGTGGTGTCTTTCACTTCAGTGGCTTCAATGAGTTAACTCTGGTCATTTGTAGCATGACAGGTAGTACCACTACCCAACCATCACTCAGAAGAGATGCTAGCATTTCCATTCTTCGTCATCCCAATGAAAGCTTAAGGTTCAAGTTCATTAGTTAATATATTAGCCTCATTTTTTGATGTGTTATCCTTTGACTTATTTGGTAGCTTACATTCTATTGCCCAGTGACTCCACTTTCCATAGTTATTGCACTTTCACTTCTTCTTCTTTTCGAAGATAGTCTTTTTGGCCATTAACTATGAAGAGAATTCACTTTTTGATGACTTGGACTCCTTTTGAGGTTTATTGAAATATGAAACTAAGTTGGCAACTGACTTTTGATGTCCTACTTGTTTCAAACTCTTCAAAGAGTAGTTTTGATCCTCAATATGGATAAACCTCTTTAATTCATTTAGTCCAAGTTGTTCTTTCAGTCTATGCATTTCAGTCTTGAAAGAACTGCATTCAGCAGGTAGCTTACTCAACACAAGACTTGACAAAAAGATTATCAGACATATCAAATTTATCATCCTATAGCTTGTTCCTTATGTTTTCAAGTTCAATTAACTGAATTCGTATTAAATTTGAATTCAAAGAACTTCTCTACTACAAGAGTTTTGGAGAACCCCTTTTGTTTTTAGAATTAAGCATTCAAGTGATTCCACATCTCCTTCGTTGTCTTATACTCATTATAAGTCATAGCAAGACGAGGATTTAAAGAATTTAGAAAGTAATCCTTACAAAAAATTTCATCTTTGTTCTATTGATATCCATCCTCATCTTCAATTGTAGATGCAAAATCACTCAATATAGCATAGAATATTTCACGTTCTTTCATACTGAATTGAAAATAATTTCCAACCATGAAACTTGGTAACATCAAATGATTGCAGCTTTATAATATCATAGAAACTACATTTGGCCATTTTTTTTAGTCAGAGTTAGGAGTTAGGAAAAGTGCACTTTGTAATCCACGAACTTCGAAAATTGTATTTTTCGTGAAATCACTCTGTAGAGTTGGAATTTGCCAAAAGAGACCTCAAATACCTTAAGATGGATTACCTATGCTGCCAGAAACTCACCAGAATATTCTCCGGTTATAGGAATATTCGTCAATTGACAAAATATTCCTCACAATATTCTTTTTTGCAGGAATATTCATTTTAGCACGGAAACGTATCTGAAAATTCAAATGGTCATATCTCCTTCGTATGACCTCCGTTTAAGGTGAGTGACCAGTCAAAATAATCATCTCGACAAGTAGAACAAAGCCCAATAGATTTCACTTCCTAAAAATAACTATTAAAATTATAATATTTACTTTTTATGTTTTATTTTTACGTGTTTATGTGAAAAATAACTATTAAAATTATAATATTTACTTTTTATTTTATGAATTTTTTTATTGAAATTAAACTGAATGATCAAAGTATTTTATATGATCAATTATATTAAAATAAAAATTTAAGGTTTTCTATATTATAAGAAATAAAATTATATATAAATGTATAAAAGTGTGTGGGCCTAGGCTCTCTCTTTTTCCCCTTTTCTCTTATATAACTCTATATAAACTCTATATATTTTACTTATATGTACACAATAATTATATATTTTAAGAGCGGTTATATTTACAAAAATTTTATTTATAAATTATACTGTATTATGGTTAGTATATATTATTTGCTCATAATACATAATATAATTTATAAAAATTTATAAATAAAAATTTGTAAATATTACTTTCGTACGTCGTATTTTAAACCCTAAAACTAAACATTAAATGATGCTCAACCATATCCACCACTCATGAGAACACAACTTTTGAGAGAAAAGAAATTGAGTCACAAATCACTACACATAGCACAGCCACAAGTCAATACTAATAACCATGCTCTCAGACCTAACCCGCATGATGGTCACGTGCCAAACATAATTCTTTCGAGGAAGAACGTTGTCGATCCAATCTCCAACATCCACCACCGATACATCTAATGCTATATCTGATCGATATATTAATTACATAATTAATAATATTTTATATACAAGTGGAATAGGTAAAAGTATATTTATTTTGATCTATATGAATCTGAGCCCAATAATTTATATTATATTTAAGATTTTTTAAACTGAAGTTAATACTGTTAAACATTTTAAATTTAATATCTCTTGATATAATACTTCAAGTACCTTTAAACTCTTCTCTCCCAAACTCATTATCTCCAATAATATCTATTATGTGAGAGCATTTTTGATATTCTCATTGAGTTAGATATTCAATACAACGATCTATTACAACTATATATCATAAGTAATATATAATTATAATGATAAAATTATTTTTTCTATCTTGTCTTATAAGCTAATAATATCTGAGAAAACAAAATTATTATTATAATTATATATTACTATTACATACATAATACTAAACGAAACGATTGCATATTAAATATTTTCCTACTATCTAGCATATGAGGATCTATATCACCGTAAATATAGGGTTTCACGTGTGTTTGTCAACCTCGGTAACCTTTGTCGGTCAAACACCCTTTTCCTTCCACAATTTTTTAATTATAGAAAATAAAATAAAAAAATTTGAAAGAAAAGAAAAAGAAGAAATAATACCCACTAAATATTTTTAAGAAAAAAAAGAAAAGGGGGACCATTTGGGTCATCCTATGATCATGTTGGACTTTCTCTTGTCTATGATTATAAAGACTCTTCTTTTTCAAGGCCTCTTCTTCAATTCTCAGTCCAAGACTCTCTCTCTCTCTCTCTCTCTCTCTTCTTTGTGTATGTTTTTGCCTATGCAGAGGAAGAGAAGGAAATCATCATGGAGCTTGGTTTGAGTTTAGGAGACTCTTCAAATACTTTCATTGGGTTCATGGAAAAGCCTCTTGAAGCTTCCAACCAACTGGGATTAGGCTTCAACACCACCTTATCAATTGGTCCAATCATCACTAGACAAAGAGATCAACAACAAGAAAAAGCAAAGCCAAAGAAGGACAACAACAACAGTCACAAAACTGAAGATCAACATGAATATCCTAGTGTTTCTCCCAAGGCCAACAACCCTGTCTTGCATCAACTTGATCTTCTTCCTCAGCTCTCTCTCCCATGGCCTCTTCCTTCTGAAAACGGTAAAAACCCACTTTTTCATTTCTTCCCCCGGAAGTGTTTCACTCTTGGGTTTTAGTTTGTTGACAGAGATATAATATAAAACTATTAATTTTACCTTCATCAATAATTTAAACTTTTCGATCGAAATGGTTGATGATACTGAAACTACTACGAGATCAAATGGGTACAAGTTTACTGAAACTACTACGAGATCAAACGGGTACAAGTTTGATTCTCACGGTATCATTTTATTAATAAATAATTAAATATTATGAAAAAATTTAATATAAGAGTTTCTTTGTACTCCTCGTTGAAGGTTGAAATCTCTTGATATATGTATGGACTCTACTGTTGGTACATGCAGGGAGTTTATCGAGGGGCTTGGACGTGAACGTGCTTCCGGCGGCGGAGGATGAGGCGGAGGAAGGGGCGGTGCTGTCATCTTCACCCAACAGTTCAGCCTCATCTTTTCAGATGGATCTCTGCATATACAGCAGAGGAGGAAGAGGTAGGAGTTTGAGTGGTTCAGGAGGTGGCAAGAGAGACTCTGATGGTGAAGCTTATGATCAAAGGGCTTCTTCCAGAGCAAGTGATGAAGATGATAACGGTGGTGGCAACACAAGGAAGAAACTCAGACTCTCTAAGGACCAATCAGCTTTCCTTGAAGAGAGCTTCAAAGAACACAACACCCTTAACCCTGTAAGTGCTTGTGCTTATTCTTTTGTTTTTGTCACGTGTTGTTACACAGTACTATTAAGATTCATGAGCCTTCAAGGATAGGTAAGGTTATTTTTTTTGTGGTCCTTAGTAATTGTTTCTATGTTGGATTCGAACCAATTAAGTACGTGTAGATTATAACCGATGCATAGGTAAGGTTGCTTTTTGTGACCTTAACCTCCTTTTGTCATTTTTTTTTTTTTTTTTGATAACATCCTTTTGTCATTTTATCTTCAAGTAATAATGGGACACAAAATTTTGTGGTGTAGAAACAAAAGCTTGCTCTTTCAAAACAACTCAATCTACGCCCTCGCCAAGTAGAAGTCTGGTTTCAAAACAGAAGAGCAAGGTACAATTTTGCTTTTGCGGATTCAATTATGTCAAATTTCTTCTCTTTTTTTCTTTTATAATATGGATTAAGTGATGATTGTCTTATAACTCAAACTTGTCATTTTAAATGAAACTACCATGCATGTTTTTATCTCCTTTTAGAGAGAAGATAAAAAATCATCAAAATACAATAATTTTATTTAAAATGATATAAATTTTGTATACTTTAAACCTTATAATTAATATAGTATATATAAATATGAATATTGGGTCATGCAGGACTAAGTTAAAGCAGACAGAAGTGGACTGTGAGTACTTAAAGAGGTGCTGTGAGACACTAACTGAAGAGAATAGGAGGCTTCACAAGGAGCTTCAAGAATTGAGGGCTTTGAAGACTTCAAATCCATTCTACATGCAATTACCAGCCAACCTTAACCATGTGCCCTTCTTGTGAGCGTGTTGCCCCAAATTCTACCTCCAATAGTAACTCCATTAATGCTAATACAGGAGCAATGGCCACTGCCACTGTCAAAAGTAGTGACGATGACTCAAACTCTAAAGCCATTGGATTCCCATTTGGTAAACCAAGGTTTCATCCATTTGCTCACACCAGCCCACAGCATCTTGAATTGAATTAATTATACTGAAGGCATGCAATTTCGACACTATTTATTTAGTGCTGTTGAATGGTGGTGGAGTTGAAGCTGGGAAATTGATTTGTTTTTGTATATAGGGAAGTTCTGAGAGACTGATCTATAGTTTTTTTTTTTTTTTTTTCGTTTTTTTGGTTCATATAGAATTCTGATAATTGGGTTTTGTTTTTCTAGTTTGAATCTCTCTGTATATTCCTTCTTTCTCGAGTTTTATTGATGGTTAAATCAGAAAGAAGGGAGAAGAAAATTTTAGACAAGGATGATAGATATCAAACACAGAAAAGGACATGATATACTAGATTTGTGATAAAGAAAAATATATTTCTCTTATCTTTATCTTTTTCTTTTTTTGAGTTTTCTTGTCCGATACAAATACATCGAAATTGAAGAAAATTTTACTATAATATATTAATGTAATTAATTTTAAGTTTCATTGTTGGCATGATATTAGATTTGTGATAACGAAAAATATTTTTCATTTATGGAGAGTTTTTCACTGATTCATCGGGTTTTTTTTTTTTACTATTTCATCGTTGAGCACGGGTAAAAATCTTTTTTAAATACTAAAAAATTTAAGGTGCACTCAATTCAGTGAAATGGTAGAGAATTTTTATTAGAATATGCAGGTGAATCTTAAGGTCTTACAAATTTATGCAACATCTGCCTATATATCTTAATAAAAGTACACTAAAATCATATTAAATTTCAGTGCGACACAAAAAATATGCTCTTTAAATACAAATACATCAAAATTGAAAAAAGGTGCTATAATATATTATGTAATTAATTTTAAGTTTCATTGTTGGTGCAAAATTAATTAGGGGATTAATTAAGTTAGGTAGGTGTGGCCAGAATGGTCATAAGGTCAGAGGAAGTGATGGCCGTGGTTCAAGGCTGCTTTTTAGAAAGACCCAGAAACTTTCAAATCCATGGATGGCCTACTTTTTAATGATTTCATTTCTCGAAGACTTCAACCTCAGCACTTTGTGAAAGAGAGTTCCAACTTTTGAGAGAGAGAGAGAGAGGAAGGGGCAACAAATGGGTGTGGTGGTGGTTTATCAACTTCATTTATTTAAGGATTTGAGAATTTATAATGGAACACTAGAGGGTGCAATTGCATACCTTTTGCTTCTTTGGTGGGACTTGCGAGTGCAACAAATGGGACGGACTAGTCTCAAAAGGGACAGGACAGGAATGCCATATCGATAAACATTGTCCCCTAAAGTGGGGTACCCCAATTATGAGTATGCACGAGGGAAGTACACTTTTCATTTGGTTAATTAATGAGTACAAGCCGTTTGCAATACGCATGTATTCTCACCAAAAGGATTTGTAAGATGGCAAGAAATATGGGAAAATATTTTAATTAATGGCTGCCGTATACTTATAAGTTATCTCCATTCAATTGAAATAAGATACCTATGTTGCTATATTTTTTGAATAAAAATAATAATAACTTTAATATTTTGTTTATGTATTTTCAAAAATATATAATTAATTATTTATTCATAATACATATGTCTTATTTTAAATGGAAATAATATGTATTACGGAAGTGCTAAAATTATTCTCCATACATGAGTATAAGCATAACATTTCTCCTTTTATAGTGAATATTACATAATTACAAATATTTTCATTATTTAATATTTATATAATTTTATTATAATTAATTTTGTTAAAATTATAATTTTGTTAAAATTATAATTTTGTTTATTCTCACTTTAAAGAGAATATTTTAGTTATGATGTGAACAGATATGATTACTCCCCGTTAGATAAATAAGATGTAGCAGCAGAGCTTATAAATGAATTTTTTCGTCAGAGATAATAATTGAGGTGAATTTTATTATTTATAAAGTAAATACTTTAAAGACGGATTTTAGACAGAAGTTATTCGTTGAAGACAATACTGAGTAAGTAGATTGATTGAATGAATAGTCAGTAGTTTTCAATATCAACCTTAGGTATTTTTCAGCTACAATATAATAGGTCAAAGACCATAAGAAGGACCAATTATTAAAAAGGTACATAAGAATTAAAAAAGGCAAAATATGAATCACCAATGATCGAGAAATAACAAGATTACAATTAATCTTAAATTTCTGTACTTATCCAAAAAAAAATTAAAATTTATTAACACATGTATAACTATAATTATTACAATCATTAGACGTGTTTATGGTTAATTTGACATGCCTTTGAATTCTTGAAGTTTCTCTACCCCACTCCCAGTATTATATTTAGGGCTTTGTTAATAAGTAAGGTAATGGCTAAAGAATAAAAAAGTAAGATATTGTAACAACTAATTAGGGTTACTATTAATGTTATTATTAATTAATTTCACCTATTAGATTTATTATATTAATCGAACGGTTATATTTATTTCTATCTTTGTATGATTATTATTCTTCATATTTAATGTGAAAGTATTTAACATGAGAATCATAACCATACAAAAGTGAAAATAAATATAAAGTATTAAATATAAAGAATCATAATCATACAAAGATAGAAATAAATATGACCGTTTGATCAACATAATTGATCTAACGGTGAAATTGATCGATAGTAACATTAGTAGTAACCCTAATTGATTGTTACAATATCTTACCCCAAGAATAAATATAAAAAATGTTATTAAATAAAAAGTAAATATTTAATGTATTAGAAATTCAAAAATCCTATTAAATATTATATAATAAAATCGAGTTAAAAATAATAATAAAATTAAAAAATACAGCGAAAAAATTATAGGATTTTTTTTAGTAAAATAAAAAACTCAAGAACAAAAAATTATATACTTTCTCACTATCTTAGATGAAAGCCCTACTACATTTCTATTATATTCTCATTTAGTAAATATTGAACGAAAGAACAAAATAAATGAATATATATTATATGAGTAGGGTTATTATTAACAAACTTTTTTTTTTTTTACAAACTACACTATGTCTGACCCGTAACATTCTATTCAAGAGTGTATTACTGATCAGATATAATATAATTTGTAAGAGTTTGTAAATAAAAAATTTATAAATATAACTTTTCCCATATTATATTCACAATTGAGGAACCACTTCCATTGAAAAGGAAGCAATTATGGAGCTAGCACATTAAGTGGCATGAGTGTTTCAGAATATTAGTAGATAAATAACAGTAATTCAATTCCTATAATCCTCCCGTAATAATTTATTTTTTTTCACATTAGATTTGATCAGTCCAATGAGAATTAGGTTAGATCACATATGGTTGAGTTTGGCCAACATCTATGAAGGTCTTCTTTAGAGTGGGTCTTGTTTAGGGATGTAAATGGGTTGGGCTGAGCTAGTCTTTGGCTTAAATAGGTTAAGTCTGTGTAAAAAATATTGGGCATGGCCTGACCTATTAGCCTGTGTATGCTCCAAATTACAAGTCTGACCTGACCTATATTTAAAAAATAAAAGTTTTGGTCTAGGCTTGTTAGCTTGTTTAAGCCTATTAAACATTCAACAATTAAATGAATAACTAAAATAATACTATTTTATTATTCAAAATTATTAAATAATACTATTTTATTATTCAAAATTATTAAATAATAATTTTATTTATTATTTTAAATAAATAATATAATATAGGTCGGCATGTAGGCTTATAGGCCCGACATGTACAGAAAAGCCTATGGCCTGTTTTCTAAATAGGTTTTTTAAAAGCATATGTCTATTCTATTTTACTACTTATAATAGGCCAAACCTGACCTAATATAGGATAGGTCGTAGGCCCTTGTAGGTCGACCTAACCCATTTACACCCCTAGTCTTGTTTGAGTGATATCTTTGTGAGATACTTCAGTGGGATGCCTTGAGGGATGGGGAATGTGATGCTGGTTGTTTTGATTGGCTAGGACGAATGTGAGGTATCTACAATGCACTCCAATGCTCAAGTCAGTATATAAGCTATGAGCTTAAGTCAAAATGAATTAGATGATCATATCTGGACTTCAAACCTCTGTTATATAGTAATTGGCGGCTTTAATTAACATCATCAGTGAGTAGATTAAAACATTAAATTATTTAATTATTTTTTTCATTTCATTCTATGCATTACAAATTTATACTTTCCGGACGTGTAAGAAAAAATTAAGTCATGATAATATTTCAATCTTAATGATTTTAAATTTTCCTCCTAGTTTATGTTTTAGAATTATTTTTTTATTATTATTTTTCCTTGCCAATTTCGATCTTACAATGTGTACTATTGGTGTACATAAGATGTGTCCCATGGAGGGTGAAGTATGTTGATATAGGGGGTGTCCATAGTGGCCATGGTAGAGACCAAGCCACTAATGAAGCTTCCCATGTATGTGCTTCAAGGGGGAGAGTGTGTGAGGGTTCTGCATAGAGACAGAATGACAGCATATGAGAGGAGTGGGAAGCTGGTCCCCTCTCCATGTGTGAGAGAGGTATTTAGAGAGGAGAGTCCTTTCTAGTATGGGGAGACCTTTGGTCAACCCCCTTTCAGCTGTCTCATCAAGCTCTCCACTGTCAATGTACAAGGGCAGCAGTGTAGGGATGGGTAATGACCCAGTGGTGAGTTTCTATGGCTTGCCATGGGTGCCCTCTAGAAGATTCTAGATATGGACTTTGAGAGGTTGGACCCATCTAGTGGGCCTAAAGTAAGTAGTATCCAGAACACAATGATAATGCATCTAATGCAAGTTTGACCTCTGATTTTTACTTCTGTTTTTTCTTTATAAATTGTTTATCGTGGCTTTTACTTACAATAGTCTAGCCTTACAAAATTAGAAAGAGAAGGCAAAAATGCAGTTCATTTTGGTGAAATTTTTTAAAAGTTTATTGTCATATATATATATATATAGGGTAAGGATCATTTTACACCAGTGTAAGTTACACTTTTAATCTTGTCTGTTGATCTCATTTATATTTAAGGGCTCTAATTTTTTAGTAATGTGAGCCATTAGATATAAGTGGATCAATGGTCAAGATTGAGTGTAAGACTTCTAACTCTTACACCGGTGTAAGAATATCCTGCCCCATATATATATATATATATATATATATATATATATATATATATATATATATATTGCTTCTTAACCTAATTTACACGTAACACACTTTTTGATAAATTGTATAGTGCAATATCAAAATAAAACCCTAGATCATGACATATACATAAATGCTTATACTTACTTGCTTCCAATGATAAAATACTATATTTTATGTACACACAAGTGATACATAAATTGAAAAACCTAACAAGGATGATTCCTTATCCTTTTCAATTCTCGTGTCCCAAATGGTTACTTATTCAAACAGAAAGAAACTACAAGTGAATTTAATAAATGGTAAAAGACAAGAACATCATTTTCTATGATTAAGCTAGCACCCAAGACATGAAAGTTGATAATTAATGCAAGGCATGCGTTGGCTCTCAAATGTTAAGGCTCATTGTTGAGGTCTCCGGGTTGTCACACACAAATGTAGAGAGACAGCACATCGCATGCAAAAGCAAAGCTTAATTATGATTAAAATATGCAACCGACCATGGACCCAATATTTATTTCACATCTTCATTGGGAACTCTTAAGGCAAAAAGAAGGACGAGAGAAAAAATAAAAAAACATGACCTAATCACCTTAATAGAAAGTTCAACCGCCATTATTATATGTCACCCTATGATTTGTGCTATGTTTTGTGTCTTATTTCACTCATGATATCACAACCCTCTTTTTTTTTTTGGTAATTATCACAACCCTCTTTTTGAATATAAAGAATGATTAACGATCATAATTTGATTCCTTTTAATTACCTTGTGAAGGGAACATCGATCAATATCAATACGGTAGACATCAAGATAGTATCCCTTTTAAAAATTATTATAAAGATAATATCATACATGTAATTTTAAAATAAAAAATATAACGAATGTGTAAAATTCTTAAATTATATGTAAACATTGCTTTTATAACGATAATAATAATTTTTTATATAAACTTGATGAAATAAAAAATCATTTGTATTATTTAATGTGTAACATTACTTTATTATTATATCCTCTTTTTTGTGTAAAGCATTACTTTAATATCCTTATAATTATTTTCTAATATATATATTTTCTAACTTAGGATTATCTTATTATTGTGATTATCATCAAGAGGTATATATATATATATATATTTATTTATTTATTTATTTATTGTGTGTGTGTATGAGGTGGCTAACTTAGAATTATCTTATTATTGTGATTGTCATCAAGAGGTGCATGTTGTGTGGAAGAGTTTCATTACAAGGTTTTCAATTCTTAGGACGGGAAGACCAGAGGACCCACAAAAAGTGGAGTTGAAGGCCCAACCTTTGAAGGGAGCTGATATGATAATTTGATGAGTATTAAAAAGGGTTATTGAGGGCATCTTTGAATTTTTTTTTTTAAAATTTTTTGTTTTAAAAAAATAAAAAATAAAAACTGTTTGATAATGTCTATTTTATAAAAATATTTCTAAGAATTATAACTACTCTTTAATTTTTAGAATAAAAATTAAAAAAACATATTTCAGTTATTTCTGTTTTGTGTTTTAAGTTTTAACTTTCAAAACAAAAAAATCATAGAATACACATATTTTATTGACTACTCTACAAAACAGTTTTAAGGGAGAAAAAAACAGACCACAATCAAACAAAACCTAAGGTATTTATTTTTGACATGATTACTTTTTATTTAAAAACTATCTTTTTTACCTACCAGATAAAAAATGCATTCAAAAACCAAATGATATTTTATTATTTATTAATTTTGTTTGAAATAATTTGTAAATGTATATCTTCCTTATTAGTATTTAGGTTAAGTCTGAGGTAAGCTTATTCAGTTTCTATATATGTACACACATGTACCTATTCAATATATAAATTATTTCACAATTCCTTTCGTCTCTTGTTGTTTAATATGGTATCTAGAGCTTAATGAAAGGAACCTTGATCCGTTTCTTTTTTCATTGAACCCATTGTTCATCGTCTTTTTTCTTGTCATTTTCTAGACGTTTCTTTCCTTCTTATATCGTATTTTCATCGTTGCTGAACCTTTCTCTCCGCAATCAGACATTAAAACCACATTCCCGCCGCATCTCCGCTGAACCTTTCTCTCCGCAATCAGACATTAAATCAGGTTTATTAAAATTTTGTTATAAAGCGTCAACCTGAGTCGTCTCTCAAGGAGTTTGCAAGGAACTTAATCGCTCAGTTATAAAAATAAAAATAAAATAAAATGGAAACAAAATGAAAATGGAAACTAAATGAAACAAGAACTAAATGAAAACGGGAATCAAATAAAAATAGAAACCAAATAAAAATGGGAACTAAATAAAGAAAGAAACTAAGGATAAACAAAAATTAAAGAAAAACAGAAACTAAAATGGAGGGTTTTAATATGATTATCAATTTAAACGGAAATGAAAAATAAAACAAAAAAATGAGAATCATCAAATTAAAAGAAACCAGCCCAAGAATTAGGATTCCAAGGACATCCATCATTAGACAAATAATTATCAAATCGTGGTTGACCCTAATTCAATTGGAATCCTTGCATTCGCTTAGGAACCTCTCTCTAGACGATCGCCTAGCATTTAGTCGAATACGGCGCGTCTACCAGCGCAATCGCGGAGTATAAACCGGTTCGACTTGAGTTCATTGGGTTACTCAACCTAACCATTAAATCTAATGGTTATTCTCTTTCCCAAGAACGCAGTCGCGTATCTCAGATTAAACACCCATAATCGCGCGATGTCAAACCGAGTTGGAAAGAGAAACGAATTGCGTTCACAATGAGGCGCAGGTCCTCAAGATTCAACCATGGAATCTTCAACCCTTAAGTTGATTAAAGAAAAGATGAGAGAAAAAAGACGAAAATTATATTAATTTCAAAACTGTAAAATTCAAATTCAAACGAAAGATTATCCACAAGGTCCTTACTCTCGCCCTTTTAACCCCTAATCAAGCTGGGCTTCGAGCTCTACAAATTCAACCCAAAATAAAATAAAACATTAAACCATGGCCTTGGGCCCTAAACACATTGGGTTCTAATTTAATTTACAAGTCCAAACATCAAAATAAATTTCCAGCAAAACACGTCCATCTTAGGCTTAGGTTTCGACCATCTTCTCGTCTGAATTGGGCTTCAGTGGCTGATATATCGATTGTAGCTCTTTCTGTTAGCTGCAAAATACAATAAGAACGGAGTCAACCGAACATCTGTAGAGTGAGATATGGCCAAAATACGAAAGTAGTGTAAATTTGGAAAATTCTGACGAAAATCAATTAAACCCAATTAAAATCTAGAATTCTAATTTAACCCAAAAGACCTTTATTTAACTCAAAGATATCCTAAAAATACTAATCAAGAGTAATTAATAAGTGCAACAAAATATGTGTTATCAAATTCCCTCACACTTATCTTTTTGCACTCCTGGGCAAAAACTAGAACAGAACGTAAAGACTAAGATTAACCAATTCTTTCTAACAATTACCAAGCATACAGAAAATACACAAAGATCACAAGTCTTAAACAGATAAACCAATAAGGACAGAAATTCCCTAATCTTAAATCACAAGACCTGCTAATTTCAGCTGCATATGCCAATTACAGAAAATGGTTCCTTACAGGATGCTCTCAATTTTTTTCTCTTTAGTGTATCAGGTAATCAGTGTATCACTAAAATCTACTCAAGAAAATCATTCTACCATAGGCTTGCTCAAGTTCTACTTCTCCACTGCTACTAACATATGCATGCACAAATGAAGAGGGCTTTATGCAGGGTTGTAATGGGGCTGAGTTGAAGGTATGGATGAAATATGAAATATGGGGTTGAGAAATCTACAAAAGCAAAAGTTAAGAACTACACTAAGAAAATAAAACAAAGATAATGAAAAGATAGAAATAAACACATGTTTTTTTCTTTTTCTTTTTTGTTTTTGGTTTTTTTGAAGAGATACAGTCAAAACAAATAGTAGAAAGGAATCAGATGGTCACCGCCTCTCCACACTTAAACTTTTGCACGTCTCGGACAAACCCTCACACTTAAACACAACATCACAGTGAAACCAATGCTCAATAAATCTCCAGGGTGTGGAATTAATTGGTTTTTCACTTAGGCTTGTAATGTGTCTTAAGAAACAAAGGATATAAAGGCTCAAAGGGGCTCACCAAAGGATAATAATGTAAGGGATGGCTATCTGGTTAAAGTGGGTAAAAAAAAATTGAATGCCTCAATCATATTCATGCATGTAAGCAAAAAATGCAGTTTCAAAAAGAACAAGAGCAAGTCCTAGAGAACACTAATCATGAGTAGAAACCCACAAGAAAAAGAGAGAATGGTAGAAGATGAAATCCATTCATACAGTCCCAAAATCTCACAAGGGTAAAACCAAGTTACGCAATCAGCATAACAAAATCAGTCAACAAGTAATATAATCCAAGAGTCAAGAATTAAGCCTGATCAGAATAATCTATCAAAAGAAATATGTCCAAGTTCACTCCATGTTTAACTCAACAATTATCAGAAAGAAAAGGAAAATCCACTTATTGACAATTAAAGTTGAAATTAAAAATGCAAAGAAAAAAGAAATAAAGAAAAAGGAAAAGAAGACTTCATATCTTCCTTAGGGAGGGTAAGTGGCATCAGTGAGCCTGATTTGTGCCTTCACGGGCTGCTGCTGGAGTCCATCATAAAAAGGGTTGAAGCAATGTCCATCCACACGTGAAGATCCTCTCAGTTTGCTTATCACACCACTCCCTATGATTAATTTTCTGCATAATTGAAATAAAAGAAGGAAGAGGGTAAAGAACGATAGAGAACAATGCAAACTCCCCGACAACGACGCCAAATTTGACACGAACTGTCGAACTCGCACAAATTAATTAAATCAGGTTTATTAAAATTTTGTAGTAAAACGTCAACCTGAGTCGTCTCTCAAAGAGTTTGCAAGGAACTTAATCGCTCAGTTATAAAAATAAAAATAAAAATAAAATGGAAACCAAATGAAAATGGAAACTAAATGAAACAATAACTAAATGAAAACGGGAATCAAATAAAAAAGGAAACCAAATAAAAATGGGAACTAAATAAAAAGAGAAACTAAGGAGAAACGGAAAATAAAGAAAAACGGAAATTAAAATGGAGGGTTTTAATATGATTGTCAATTTAGACGGAAATGAAAAATAAAATAATTAAACGAGAATAATAAAATTAAAAGAAACCAACCCGAGAATTAGGATTCCAAGGACATCCATCATTGGACAAATAATTACCAAGTCGTGGTTGACCCTAATTGAATTGGAATCCCAACATTTGCTTAGGAACCCATCTCTAGACGATCGCCTAGCGTTTGGTCAAATACAGCGCATCTACCTGCGCAATCGTGGAGTATAAACCCGTTCGACTTGAGTTCATTGGTTAATCAACCTAACCATGAAATCTAATGGTTAATCTCTTTCCCAAGAACGCAATCGTGTATCTCAGATTAAAAACTCATAATCGCGCGATGTCAAACCGAGTTGGAAAGAGAAACAAATTGGGTTCAAAATGAGGTACAGGTCCTCAGGATTTAACCATGGAATCCTCAACCCTTGGATTGATTAAAGAAAAGAGGAGAGAAAAAAGATGAAAGTTATATCAATTTCAAAACTGCAAAATTCAAATTCAAACGAAAGATTATCCACAAGATCCTTGTTCTCACCCTTTTAACCCCTAATCAAGCTGGGCTTCGGGCTCTACAAATCCAATACAAAATAAAATAAAACATTAAACCATGGCCTTGGGCCCTAAACACATTGGGTTCTAATTTAATTTACAAATCCAAACGTCAAAACACGTCCATCTTGGGCTCAGGTTTCAACCATCTTCTCATCTTAATTGGGCTTCAGTGGCTGATATAGCAATTGTAGCCCTATTTGTTAGCTGAAAAACTCAACAAGAAAGGAGTCAATCGGACATCTGTGGAGTGAGATATGGCTAAAATACGAAAGTAATATAAATCTGAAAAATTCTGACGAAAATCAATTAAACCCAATTAAAATCTAGAATTCTAATTTGACCCAAAAGACCTTTATTTAACTCAAATAAATCCTAAAAATACTAATCAAGAGTAATAAATAAGTGTAACAAAATATGTGTTATCACCACCACGGTCCGGTGGTCGTTTTTGGCGATCCACGTACCGACGTGCTCGTCTCGGCAGCGCGGTCTCGTCTGCACCGGTCGCGTCTCCAAAGAATTCCCCACGTGCTCTCACGTGCACATACAAGGTGCGCCTTCTTCTCTGGTCAGGTGGAGCGTGGAGTCTCCGGTTCGGCCGCGACCAGTTGCATTCTTCTCGTCTCACCGCGACGGTTCTGGATCTGGTCCTGTTTTTTGACATAATTTTTTGTTGACGCACAGATCCCTCTTCTATCAGTTAGTTTTGTGATCTGTCTTTCTTATATTTTCTGATCTTTCTTTTGTTGGGTGATTATGGATTCCCCTATATCTTCTGTTTCTGGGTCTTCGGCTGCCCCCAAGTCAGAGTCTACTATTTTTTTCAATTATATCCTTGCTCCGCTGAGTGTGGATAAATTGGATGGGTTGAACTACGATTCTTGGTCGTAAAATCTAAGACTTTGGTTGGATGGGCAGGATTATACATTCCATCTCACTACTGAGGCTGACTCTATTGTGGCTAATGAGCGCACATGATGGAAGATGATTGATGCTCAATTGTGTAGTCTCATTAAAGCTACACTTCATCCTTCAATTAAGAAGATTTTTCGACCTGTCAATACCTGTGAAGCTATTGGAGTAAGGCAAAGGCATTGTATACCAATGATACACAACGACTCTATGGTGTGTGTTAGAAATTAATGACTACTTTTGCTCCTCGGGATTTCAATTGTCCTATGTTTGAGTATTTGGGGAAAGCTCAGAATTTGCTTCATGATCTTAATGAACTTCTACCTCTTACTGGTGAGTTTACTAAGGAGCAGGAACAGCGTAATACCCTTTTTATGTTGCTCAGTTTATATGATTTACCTTCTCATTTGTCTGCTAATCGAGATGAAATTTTGGGGTCTACTACAGTTCCTACATTGGATTTTGTGATGTCTACCTACTTAGGATTCCACCTAAGCCCTCTACATCATCAGCACCTCCTATGACCCATGTAGCTTTAGTTGACATTGTTGACTCATCTGCCCTTTCTGCTCGGGGTTATGGTCGTGCACGTAAATCCTATAAGGGAAAGCTAATATGCACTCATTGTCATTAGACTAATCATACTATTGACCGTTGTTGGAAGCTCCATGGCAAGCCACCTCAACCTCCTCGGAATGCTCATATTGCTCAGGCTTCCTTTAGTGCTCCTGCTCCAGGGTCACCTTCCGTTGCACAACCTCCTGCCACTCTTCTTAATGAATTAGTGACTTGGTGGTCTGAGAAGCAAGCATCTGGTCCTACTGCATCCATTGCTCCCACTGGTAATTCTTTTCCTAGGATCTCTCAATTACACTCTCTAGGCCCTTTGACTCTGGATTCTGGGGCTTCGGATCACATTTCTGTTAATAAGTCCTTATTCACTTCTCTTTGTACCATTGGTCCATTTCCTACTATTACTATGGACAATGGGTCTTTGGTCCAATCCCGTAGGACCGGCACGGTTCTTTTTTTACCTCATTTATCTCTGTATCATGTTCTCTATGTTCCAGATTCTCCTTTTAACTTACTTTCTATTAGTCGTTTGACAAAATCCATTGATTGTGTTGTTTTCTTTACTAAAACCTCTATCATCTTTCAGGATCGGAGTTCGGGGAAGGAGATTATCAAAGGATGTGAGTCTCATGGCCTCTATCAACTATTTCCTTTTTCTCCAGCCTACTCCACTGTGGATTATTCTCTCACTATACATGCTCGTTTAGGTCATCCAAGTCTTGTCAAGTTTCAGAAGATGGTTCCACATTTATCGTCTCTTTTTAGTTTAAATTGTGAGTCTTGTTAATTTGGAAAACATACTCGTAGTATGTTCCCAAATTGTCTTAGTCGTCAAGCTTTGTCCCCTTTTTCTGTGGTCCACTCTGATATTTGGGGACCAATTCATCATCCTTTTAGTTTAGGATTTAAGTATTTTGTTACTTTTATTGATGATTATTCCATATTTACTTGGTTATTTTTAATGAAAGACCATTCTAAGTTATTTTCTATTTTTCAGTTATTTTATAATGAAATAAAAACTCAATTAGGTATTCCTATTCGTACTTTTCGTAGTGATAATTCATGTGAGTATTTATCTCATCAGTTTCAGCAATTCTTTTCATCTCATGGCATTCTTCATCAACCATCTTGCCCACATGCACCCCAACAAAATGGTGTAGCCGAGCTTAAGAATCGCCATCATGTTGAGACTACTCGTGCTTTGTGAATTGATGACAATGTTCCCTACAAATTCTAAGGTGATGTTATTCTCACTGCATGCTATCTCATTAATCGCATGCTGATAACTCATATTTTATTACACTTATTTGTTACTATTGATTAGTATTTTTAGGATTTATTTGAATAAAATAATGATTTTTAGAGTTAATTTAGATTTTTAGTTTTTGATTGGGTTTAATTTATTTTCGTAAGAATTTTTCAGCTTTACGTTACTTCTGTATTTTGGCTATATCTCGGTTCACATTTGTTGGATTGACTCCGTTCTTGTTGGGTTTTTCAGATAACACAGAGAGCTACAATTCTTATGAGAGCTTGAAGCCCAATTCGGACTGGAAGCTGTTCAATTTCTGACGCCAAGTTGGACACGTTTTGCTGAAGTTTTATTTGATTATTGGACTTGTAATTTAAATTTAAACCCAATTACTTAAGTGGCCCAAAGCCAAGTTTTATTTTATTTTATTTTATTTATTTTATTTCGTATTATAGACAGATGGGCCGATCAGAACTGAGCCCTAACTCGATTTGGGTAGGGGTATATGACGGCAGAGTATGAAACCTTTATTCATTCGGTAATTTTCGAATTTTGGGATCAAAATATTTTCTCTGAAGCGTTCTTCGCGTTCTTCATTTTTTTCTTCTTCTTCTCTTTATTTATTTTAATTTTTAATCATGTTTATCCTAGCCATGCTAGGCAAAACCCCTTTAATCAACCTAAGGGGAAGCGATTCCATGGATCTGTCTAGAGGATTCGCGATCATTCTCTAACCAGATTCGTTTCTTTACCCTAACTCATATCGATATCGTGCGATTGTGGATATTCAATCTGAGGTTCGCGATTGCGATTATGGGAAAAGAATGATCATGAGATTTGATGATCAGATTGTTCTCAATTGAAAATAAGGATTCTGATTCAATTGAGATTAATCACGAATTTTGGTAATTTTTATCCAAGGAAGGACAGCCTAGGAACCCTAACCTTAGGTTGGTTAATTTTTAATTACAAATTTTTAATCCCAATTTTTATATTCTGTCTTTTAATATTATTCAACCAAAATCAAAAAAACCCCTTTTTTTTTTCATAATCGATTTTTACCCAAACAATTTCCTGGAGAGACGAGTTAGGGTTTCTATTTTACTGCAAATTTTCTGAACCCTAATTTAAAAAAATAATTTTTAATTTGCGCGAGTTCGACAGCTCGTGTCACATGCCCTCATCTGTTCTTCATCACCAAGTACGTCACTCAATTTTGTTTCCCCATCAAGTTTTATATCCTTTGACCCCACATGTGTTTGGTTCTCCGTGTTTTGTTCATCATCTCGGTCCAGGCTTGGATAAACTAGCTCCCAAGTCTTATAAATGTGTTTTTCTGGATTATCCTCGTTCTCAAAAAGGTTACCGTTGCTACTCTCCGACTTTACGTTGATACTTTATCTCGGCGATGTTCCCTTTTTTGGCTCTTCTACTACTCCTGCGGACACTGATTCTGTTCAGTCATCTCTTCCTGCTGACACCTTTGAATACCTTTCGCTTTTACCAGTCTATGTTTCTAACTCTCCTTTCGTCACATCTTCTCCTTATGAGTTATGACATGGTTCTCCAGATGTTTCTGTGGGCTCACATCCGACTGCATCTCCTCCCTCAGCTTCGTCCCACCTTCGGCTAGTGACCTTCTTATTGCTCTTCGTAAAGGTACACATGATACTTGTCCTCCTGCAAGACATACAATTAATATTAGTTACCATCGTCTTTCTCCATCATATTATGCATGTCTTTCCTCTTTATCTTCTGTGTCTATTCCTAAGATTACAGGTGACACACTTTCACATTTTGGATAGAGATAAGCTATGATTGATGAAATGAGTGCCCTTCATCAAAATGGTACCTGGGATCTTGTCCCTATTTCCTCTGGGAAATATGTTGTTGGCTACCGCTAGATTTATGCTGTTAAGGTTGGTCCTGATGGTCAAGTGGATCACCTTAAAGCTCGCTTGGTGGCAAAGGATTTTACTCAAGTGTTTGGGCTGGATTATGGTGACACTTTTTCCCCTATGGCGAAAATGTCTTATGTTCATCTCTTTATTGCCATGACTGTTATACGTCATTGGCCTCTTTATCAAGTTGATGTTAAGAATGCCTTTCTTCATGGTGATCTTGTGGAGGAAGTTTATATGAAGTAACCTCTTGGAATTGTTGCTCGGGGAGAGTTAGGTCCTGTTTATCATCTCCGCAAGTCTTTATATGGTCTCAAGCAATCTCCACGAGCTTGGTTTGGCAGATTTAGCAGTGTTGTTCAACAATTCAGCATGACTCTCTCTTTTTTTCGTCTTTCGACTTCTGGGTCTATCTACCTGGTGGTGTATGTGGATGATATTGTCATCACAGGTAGTGATTATCATGGGATTACTCAATTGAAGCAACATTTATGTCATCAGTTTCAAACCAAAGGATCTTGGAAAACTTTGATATTTCTTGGGAATTGAAGTGGTCCAATCTAAAGATGGTGTTGTGATACCTCAGAGGAAATATGCTCTCGATATCCAAGAAAATTGGAATGCTGTTATTCGAATTCTCAAGTATATCAAGGCATCTCCAGGAAAAGACCTTGAATATAAAGATAAAAATCATCGTAAAATTGTTGGATACTCTAATGCTGACTGTGCCAGTTATCCTACTGATAGGAGATCTACTATTGGATATGCTAAATTTGTTGGAGGCAACTTGGTTTCCTGGAAAAGTAAGAACTAGAATGTAGTTGTCAGATCAAGTGCAGAAGCAGAATATCGCTCCATGACTACTACTACATGTGAGCTCATTTGGCTTAAGCAACTTCTTAGAGAGCTCAAATTTGGAGACACTAAACCAGCAACTCTCATTTGTGACAACCAAGCAGCACTACATATTTGTTCAAATGCAGTGTTTCATGAAAGTGTTAGTACATAGGTGTCCTAGAGACAATCTGAGAGTCAGATGGATCCATGTACTTCTTTATTAGTTATGAATAAATTTTATGAATAAAAGCATTATTTATCTTGTTTCATATTGCATGTCTCAAATATTGAATATGAGTAACTGGATAAAGCCCTTGGAATGGAACGGGTGTCACATTGAGGATCTGAGATAGAGATCACGATCATGAGGGCTCAATGACACCACACGTCCATTGCTAGAAATATGTTCCTAGTCTAGAGATACCGATAATGGGCATTGGTTATCTCGGGTAAGACTAGCACGACTCAACTACTTGCATGGAGATGCAAGGTAGAGTCCTCGTGAGCTACAGACATGGAGATGTCTTATCTGACTCGTGGGAGGACCTATTGGAGAATAGCTTGCACTGAACTGACCCACAAAGAGACACTACAAGGAAATCTCACAGATAGTATCAATAGGTAATGTCTCTTATTATTCGGGTGTGTCTTTCCTTAGACCTGACGTTGCCGTATAGACCTGTGCTCTGGAAGGTTTGCTTTGATTGTATATCTTGTCTACCTGAAATATGGAGACTTGTAGGTATACTCTTGGGCATGCCCTAAGGACTCAGGGCTAGTGTGACAAGCTAAAGGAATTCGTCAATCTCTGTGAGAGATTAGGTTATCCGTAGACCGGTGAAATCGGGATGACATTTACGGGACTCGAGAATCTATGCATAGTAAAGGAGTCATGAGATGGCCCGCTCTTTAGAGTCCGTAAATGAAGATTCCCTGTTTCGGCAAAAGCTAACCCTAGACCGCAGGGGTTGATACGTTTTCCTTGACCTAGGTCAATGGGATGGATAACCGAGACGAAAGGACAATTCACACGGTAACCAAATAGGTATAACAGGTTGATCATTCGATGAACTCAACTAGCTCTGGGACAACAAAGCATTGCTAGTACTCTGTGTTGTCATTAGATGGATTGGGCCTAATGGGCCCAAGCCCATTTATGTCATTGGCTATGTTGGGCTTAATGGGTAGCACACAAATACCTTAAGTTGTCTTGAATTCTAGCATATGTGTTTGGGCCCAATAAGGCATAATGGGCCTAAGTTGGAAAAACCCACATATTGGGCCAAGAGAGAGTAGGTGGCATCATGGGTCAAGTTGGACTTGATCCATGATGTAACCTAATTAATTTAAATGTTAAATTAATAAAATTAAGAGTAAACACATTTTTTGATCCCTGCCAATATCTATGAAATCCTTTTTAGTCTCTGACAATAAAAAAGGATCAAATTGGTCCCTAACAGTATGTAAAAAGGGTCACGTTAGTAACGGAGGAGTTGACATAAGGACTAATGTGGCCCTTTTTCATAATTTTAAGAACCAATTTGGTCCTTTTTTATTGCCAGAGACTAAAAAAGATTTCGTAGATATTGCCAGGGACCAAAAAGGGTGTTTACTCTAAAATTAATTTGAATTCTAATTTCGAATTAGAAATTTGAATTTAAATAAAATTAATTTAAATTCTAATTTTGAATTTTGAATTTAAAATTGGAATTTAAATATAGTCATTAAATTAGATTTATTGAAGATGGAGAAAATAAAGGAAACCAATCAATTAGATTGATTAGAAACAAATCAATTGGATTGATTGACCAAAATTAAAGAAAACCAATTAATTAAATTAATTGGCTGAAATTTGATAAACAAATCGATTGGATTGATTGGAAAATATTAAGAAACTAATTAATTAAATTAATTGGCTGAAATTGGGAAAACCAATCAATTGGATTGATTGGATAAAATTAAGGAAATTACCCAATAAGATTGAGATTTGATGAGGGCGTTGATTTGATCTAGTCTTAGGTTAATGAGTCGCCACATCTATATATAGCCCCTCTTCTTCCTTAGTTTCGTATCTCTTCTTCTTCTCTGATTTTCTCCACTGAAACCTTAGCCAACACACACATCAGTGTGGCGACTATCTCCCTCTTGGAATAATCAAAGGCACTACCCAATCTCTATTCTTCTCTTGAGTCTAGCAACCTCCATTGAAGGAGATTGGGCGTTCGAAGAAGTGTTCTTCTCTTACAAGACAACGAGGTGGTGTGGATTTCCATCGGAGGACTTGTGTTCTTCAAGTCTGAAGAATTGATCAAGAACGCATTTGATCAGGAATAATAATCCGAATAAAGGTATCTACTTTAAACCCTAACATGTCTATTGCATGATTCATGGGTTAAACATGATTGAGGATGGGCAAAGGTTGCTTCTTCTGCATAAAAAAATTTAATTTTCCCTCTTTTATGTTCATGGCCTACAAAAGGCATCTTACAGAAAGAACCAGGCATATTGAGATAGATTGTCATTTTGTTCGAGAAAAGGTTCGTGCTGGCGAAGTTATAACTAGTTTTGTATCCTCTAATGATCAATTAACATATGTATTTACTAAGTCTTTGAAGGGTCCTTGAATAGAGTATATATGTAACAAGCTTGGTGCTTATGATTTATACCCTCTAGCTTGAGGGGGAGTGTTGGAAATAATATTGTAAATATTTATTTTCTTTATTAGTATTTAGGTTAAGTCTGGGCTAAGCCCATTAGGTTTTTATTTATTGTACACACCTGTACCTATTCAATATATAGATTATTTCATAATTCCTTTCGTCTCTTGTTATTCAATAAATTTAATAATTAAATTTTAAAAATAATCAAAGAAAATTAGTAATTAATAAATACTTGACATTTTATCCTAAATATTTTGTACTAAACAAAAGTAAAATTAATGAGTATTAGAATCGTCTATACTTTTAATTAGATGCGTAAATAAATTGGGTTAGCCTATGCTTTGGTCTAAGTAGATCAATTTTATGTAAAATATTTTAATTTTTGAGTATGACCTAATCTATTAGCCTAGTGTAAACTAAATTATAGGTCTAGCCTAGTCTATATTAAAAATCAAAAGACTTGACTTAGATCTGTGATCCTATTTAACCCAATCAAGCCTTCAATATTTATCAAAAAATAAAAATAAAAAAATCATATTATATTATTAACTAAAATTATTTAAATAATTATTTTGTTTTAATTTAATTTAAATAAATAATATAATATAGATTAATGTAGTCTTGTAGGTCAGGTCATATAAAAATAAGCCTACGATCTATTTTTTAGATGAATTTTTTAAAGTTTGGATCTATTCTATGTTATTGAATATACTGATATAATATATACAAGGGGTGTCCATGGAGCGGTTCATAATCAGTTTTAACAAAAGCCAAACCGAACCGATTTTAAACGGTTTGGTTTTAAAACCGAACCAATTTTCTTCTTTTAAAACCGATTTCTAATTTTCTAAACCGGTTTGAAACCAGTTCCAAAATCGGTTTATGGTTTATAACCAGTTTTGATTTAAAATCGGTTTTAAACCAATTTTAATTCAAAACCGGTTTTAAATCAAAACCGATTATGAACCATAAACCGGTTATCAAGTTCAAAATCGGTTTTTTAATAAATTCAAAATTGATTTTTGGTGGATTGTGCTATTTTTATAAGTAGTCGTTTGTTTCTCCCGATTATAGGTGGTTGACCAACTATTTCTTGCAAGAATCTTCATTGTTTTGGAACTCTCAGGACGAAATGATTCTTATAGAAATTGTTTCACGGTGTTTTGAGAGTGATTGGTAGAAGAATAGTTGAATTATTTTAAAATTATAAAAAAATTGCTCTTCATTCTCAAAAGATTTATGTTACTAAGAGTTTCATTTGAACTAATGGAGGAAGGTATGGGTAGAGGTGTTCAAAATGTCCAAAAGAACTAAGCCAATCCATAACTAAGTTGCTCCACATTTTAAAAATCGGTTATTTTTAAAAATCAGTTTCATATGAAACTGTATTTTATTTTTATAAACTGGTTATTAACCAAACCATAAAAATAATTGGTTATCCATAACCAAACTCCTTTATAATTAAAGAACAAATAAGTAAATCCATTGTGAGTTGTCCTTTTAACGGCGCTCTCTCAGAGTCGTTAAGCCAATTGATTAATTTGGTTGCCCTTTTCGTTATGATTTTTTAACTTCATATTTGTCATTCCAAAGCCTTCGCTTGTCAAGTTATGAGTTTGTCAGGAGGCCTGTATGTGGTATTTTTTTTTTTGGAAAAAATTGTTACGTTACATAATAAGTGCTTCTATTAGGATGCGACCTTTCGTTTTATGTGTAATTTTTTTTTAAATAAATATTTTTTACTTGAACTGCTTAACTTTTTTTTGCTAGTTTATTGTTATGAAGTTTGAGTCAATTGACTACTATAATAAGTATGATAAAAGATAATACTTATTTATTCTTTAATTGTAAAGTAGTTTGGTTATGGATAACCAATTATTTTTATGGTTCGGTAAATAATCAGTTTATAAAATAAAATGCAATTTTATATAAAACGATTTTTAAAAATAACCAATTTTTAAAATATGGAGCAATTTGATTATAGATCAGTTTGATTCTTTTGGATATTTTGAACACCCGTAATATATAGCATCTAATTCATTTACCCTCCTACTTTCAACCATTTGAAAGATTGTGACTTGCTGACATTGATGGCGTGGCTACGGATGGGGGAAAATGTACCTTTCCAACCTTGCCTTTATTACATGTGGGAAAACAGGCTAAGTTAAGGGGTACCAATGAATATAACATAGTGAAGTGGGGAATCTAATTAAAATTCTAACCCGAATACCTGATAATACATATCCCTAGACATGCCCTCTCCAATGTGAATGTGCTTCTGCCGAAGTGCACCATAATCAAAGAAAATTAAACTAGATATAAAGATTTTTGGTGGTATTATATCTGAACGGTTAACAATGTTTCTGTTGCTTTTTGACGTGATTGATGGTGGTGTTCTGTCGTGTATTTCGTTAAATTCAAAGGGATGATACATTTATTGAGACTCGGACGTAAATGGGTTGAACTTATTTAGGCTTTCACTTGAATACTTTTAAGAGGTTATAAATAAAAATAAATTGTAAATATAATTTTTCTTATATTTTAGATCATATTTATTAATTTTGTGTAGACTTAAATTATGAGTTTGATTTGATTTATATTTAAAAAAATTGATTATATTTATTAGTTTGTTTAAATCTACTAAGCATTTAATAATTAAAAAAATAATTAAAATAATATCATTTTATTATTCAAAATCATAAAAATAATAATTTTATTTATTTTATTTAAAATAAATAATATAATATATTTCAGCTTATGGGCTAATAGAATGGCCCTTGTAAAAAAAATTTATAACCTACCTTCTAAAAAGATTTTTTTTTTAAAAAAATTTTAGCTTGTTTTATTTGACTAGATATAATAAGTCACAACTGACCTGATATAAACCTTGCCGTAGGCTCCTAATAAACTATCTAACTCATTTACATCCCAAAACCAATGTTATTAAAATCGACTCGGTCATTGACCCGGTCGAGGTACTGGATTACTAAGTCACTGGTTCAATCAGTAAGTCACTGGTTCAACCGCATGACCCGGTAATTATATGCAATTTTATAATTGAATTAAAAAATTATAAACATACTCAAATATCTAAAAAAATGATAAAAATTTCAAATATTTTAATATTAAAATAATAAATCACATATTATTATCCAATAAAGAATCAAACAAAAATATAATAATCGTGATACGAGACTTTAGGTTCAGAAAGCGACATCTCTAACTATAAATCAAATCAAAATTTTCTGCATAGTGCATAATTGAGATAATATTAATGTGGTAGGTACATAACTTATGTAAGTCAATAAGCAAAAAAATATTCAAATATGTCCATTATGATTTTATTTTATTTTTTGAGAACCGACCGGGTCACCGGTTTTCATAAAAACCGACCGAGTCGAACTGGGTCGCACCGGTTCTGATGAATGCCCGGTCCGTTGCTTCAACCAAGCCGATTATATAACCAATTTATTGGTTCCTGGATCGATCCAGCCGGATCGATCCGATTTTATTAACACTGCACAAAACTCTCAAGACAATAATTAGTGCTGGAGTCAAGAGGAGAGATTAGAGGGCGATCGCCCCCATCCCCAATTTCATCAAATCTTAATCTGAAGTTACATTCAGACATAAAATGTAAGTAACATTATATAAATTTGTCTAATTTTATTTTTATTATTTCTCATATACGAAAAAAATTTAGAAAGTTCTTTAAATTTGAATACGTATCGATTTACTATTTCATTGTCATGCCAAAATAGTGTGTAATTTGAATTTATCACCTCTTTTTACAAAATTTTGTGGCTCTGCCATTGACAATGGCATATTAAGATCGAGTATACATTTAGGGTTATATGTTTATTTAGGAATAACGACGTGCAATTATAGTGATATCAGAGGAATAATTCCTTGTTGAACAAAGATAAATATTGTCAAAACACATGATTACGACTTTTGGTTCAATCGGAAACTTGTTAACCAAGTAACATACCGTACCTACCAACTTATTATAACCACCTTTTTCATTTGTAATCTAGCTTTCCCCCCTTTTTTTAAGTATTTCCACCTTTTTTGATTTCTTCCACTCTCCTCAAAATGTCCACAAAAAGCAAATGGGATTTAGTTGTAATGCTTCTTGATTTTGGATAAGCTTTAAGGTTTAAGAAAAGTGAGAACATGAGTGTGTGGTGGCTAGCCACTCATTGCCCGTCGTGAAAACCAGCACTATAAAGTTTTGGTGTAGAATGTTTCACGCACTATTAAATCCATGCGACATATAATAGAAAGTGCTACACAACACAATTGAAATAAGGGAATTGTTTATCTCATTTTAAACGAGATAAAACTATATTTCTACACTCACATATATAGGAGAAAGAAGAGAGGAGAGAAAAAAAGTATAAATGGGACCCATAACTCAATATGTGTGTTTAGAAAAATTGTTTTATCTCATGTTAAATGAGAAAACAATTCCCCTTAAAATAAATGCAAAATCTCTTAGCAGATTATGTTTCTCATGTTATATGAGATAATATATCTCATGCAATATATAAAAAAATAAATCCCACTTACTTTTTATACATTTCTTGAAATAATTTTATCTCAATATGGAGAAAACTAAAACACAACTTAGGTCTAGTTGCAGAAAGGCTTTACGTAAACGACCTTCCAACTAATTCATTTGAATACAACTATGCGCTTCCTAAAATAGATTAAATATATGTACAAAAAAAATAGACCAAATATATCTGAAAAAATTAGTTAACTATTTTTAGGAAGGATCCGTTTACAAATTTTTTTTTAATTTTTTTTACAAATTACACTATGTTCTCCTAGTTTGTAAACAAAAAATTTTGTAAATATAACCTGCCCCACTATTCTTGAGTAAATTGTAACTTTTTTTTTTTGGTAAACAAGTAAATCGTAACTTTATTTTATTATCATTATTAGATTAATTATAGTTAATTCATAGTTAATCTAAAACTTTTTCTAAAATAATTCTAGTGAATGATCATGTGAAAACGCCTAAAGTTTTTGTGATGTGTAGATTTTTATGTTAATAAATAACAAAATATTTTATGTTAAGGATTAAAAATATTATTATTACTTATTATAATTACTTAACGAAATATATCAAATGAAATTTGAAATTTGCAATTATTGAATATATTTTTGTTTAATATTTTTTATTTTTTATTTTGTAATACGTACGTATCCTAAGGCTACGATCACACGTTGACAATAATAACCAAAAAAATAAATTAGAAAAAAGTTTACCAATGTTTCTGTGATTTATTTCAGAATCATTTATGTCCATGTGATTTGCAAAAGGATATATTTTTTTATCATATATGCCCCTGTGATTTTTTACTTTTTACAAACTTCAGGGGCATATGTGATAAACAAAAAATCACAAGGCATAGGTGATTCTGAAGCAAACCACAAGGTCATTTGTGAACTTTTCCTAATAAATTAACATGTGTTTAGCTTGATCTTGTATATGCTTGAACTTTTACTAGTACATTTACAACTTTTTTACATAATTATAAAATCATGTGCTGTTAATTAAGTTATTGAAAAAATTGACTATTATAATACATGTGAAGTATAGTGTAACGCTCCGTTCTAGAACCGGCCATTAACATTGCTATGATATTAAGTGCACTAAAATTATAGTAATTAAATGCGAAAGTAAAATAAGATAAATGCAGAGTTATTAACAAACTTTTTTTTCTTTACAAATATTAAAACTCATATAAGCTTCCTTTAACATTACTTAATTATTGCTTAAATACTTCTAAGTTATCGTATAATAAGTCCTTTAATTATTTTTCCTTGATAAATCCTTTATTTCATCACTGCACACTACTCGTTGGGATGCCCGCTTAAGCGAGCTTGTGTCCGCGAGCATTAGGCTCCCTTGCTGATCTGTTCGCTAAAGCAAGGAGATCAGCGAGCAATTTATTTTCCAAACTGAAGCCACTGTCTTCATTAGGGCTTGCTCGCTGGACTGCTTGCTTAAGCGAGCAAGTCAGCGAGTATGCCCTGTTTTGCAAAAATGGCTCTTTTATTTGTCTCCACCATTGTAGAGATGCATTATCTCACTTCTTTGTTCTTAAATTCATATAATAGACCAATATTTTGATTTCATAATAGCCATACAATATCATCCACCTTTCATTATACACATTCACCTACACTTCAAAATACCACGTGACCTCAAATACATCCTTGAACAATGGTTATACAAGTATTCATATTACATCATTTGTCATCAACATCCAATCTTTATCAAAGGTAAATTATGGCTTTTACTCAATAAATAATATCATGATACAATGTTTACAAAATACATTAGTCCTTCCAAAGCTCATACAGATTGGTTCTCAACATAATCATCTAGACTCAAAAGTTCTCCCACTTTGACATAATTACACACATAACCAAAATATGCAATATGCAACTCCCAAAATATGATATGAGCATGCTATTATGTCAAAGGGTACATAATCAACACAATTGTCTACATTCCCTACTTGGGCCTTTTTCCATGGGAAGCATCAATTGTGCCACTCGGGGTAACTGAAAAATAATCCTTATATGGGGTGAGATATAATCTCAGTAAATTCAGGATCCTTGGAGACTCCTCCAATCCTGAGCTCACTTCCATGATATGCAGGCATCAAAACGACATTTTGAAATAAAACTCATAACAATTAGCATATAACCATGCAAGGTGTATTAGCACCAACCAAGCCATTTATCAGGTCCATCAGCCATCCCCGGAATGCTGGAATCAATCAAGTCTAGTAGGCAAAGAATATATCCAATCATACAATCATACATAGCACGTTACATTCACAATCTCAAGCAACAACACCAAATTTCAATATCAATACACAATCATGTCATACAAACCATACCTCCTCATGGAGTGTGGTAGAACATCAAGGGGAAAAATGCCCAAGGTCCAAGGATTTACCTGTAACGGCATTATCTCTTGCTCCTCTTGGTTTCCAAAATAGTCCAATACAACCAAACACACCACAATCACAAAACAACATATAACAAGGTAATTAATTCAATTATCAACATAACCAACATCCATAAACAGTATATTCATCAATCTAATACATTAAACATAACCAATTTATAGGTTTAGGGCCTTACCCCTCTTGAAGTCTCAAGAACCAAGCTCTATGATGGTTCCACACCAAAACTACTACCACCAACAATGAACCTAACACAACAACATAAATTCAAGTACACTTAACAAATATAAGGTTCATTTTCATTTTTCCCAAATTCCACCATAAATCCTAACCCTAATTGTTCAATCTCCAAGAAACTCAAAGAATGCTACTAACTAACCTTAGGTGCTCCAAAGGTTTGAAGAAATGACACCCATAAGCTCCCAAAAATGCCTTCCTTTCCACAGCCCTATGGATGTCCAAACATAGAGAGGGGAGAGATGGTTCTCTTGCTTGTTCAAGGACTCTTTCACAAGGAAATGGAGACGATGAGTTTGTGGTTAAGCTTAATCAAGCTTCTTGGAGTAATAGAAGAGCATTAATAGAGGTGGTTTGGGATATTTTCAGCAAATGGGTTCTCTCACCAGTTAGGGCGTGATGTAAATAAAAAGAGAGGAAGTCTTTGTGAAGTTTTAACTATTTTCGAATCTGCTGAGATGCTTGCTGAAGCGAGTAAGCCAGCGAGCAGTTACCTGATGTCATTTTTCCATTTTTCTTCACAAATCCTCATTTAACCCCTTTAATGACATATCTAAACCCAATTAGTGACTTCTAATTATATGGGTTATTATATTCACATCACCTTTTAAAAAATTTGACCTCAAAATTGAAAAGGCATTCATGTTGAATATCTCGATATACTGTTGCAGAAGCTCACTCTCCCGCTCCCAAGTTGCCTCTTTACAAGACCTCATTTCCCAATGCACCTTAACTATGGGGATTGTCTTACTCATGATCTGTTTTCTCTATCCTATCCAGAATTTGTGTCGGTCGTATAGGATTAGTCATATTCTCTCTGATATGAACCGTATTTGGCTCCACCATATGGGATAAATCTGGTATATACTTTCGCAACTGAGACACGTGGGAAACATCGTGTAGTCTAAATAATTAGGGAGGTAAAGAAAGTCGGTAAGCCACTGGTTCAATCCTCTGGATGATTTGGTAGGGCCCATTAAACTTAGGACTAAGCTTCCTCACACCCAATGCTCGACCAACACCTGAGACTGGTGATAACTTCAGAAACACGTGCTCATCCTCATCAAAATGCAACGGCCTGTGTTTGCTATCATAATAGCTTTTCTGTCGACTTTGAGCCCTCAACAACTTGCCTCTGATCATACGGATCTTCTTAGAAGTATTGTTGGGTGGTTTGTTGATGGTGGAAAAATATAAGTTCTGATAGGGGTGGTCTTGGTGGTCTCCTTCAGTGAGGCCACAGATGTTTCCTCCTCACTATCTCTGGTGGGGGAACGTCTGAGATTGGCAGGAATAGGTTGGGTGGTGTCAATGTAGGTGCTTTTAAGACCGTTCCAGGTCTTAGCATCGATGATAGATGCCACCTTCCTGGTGTCATCTGGGTGTTCCTCTACACCAGCTCTCCTGCAGAGTTTGGTGATGAGGCAGGGGAGGAAGACCTTAGTCTTCCTTATGTCCCTCTGCAAGCTGTTGTAGATGAGGGTTACTGCATCAAAATAGATGTGCTTGATGATGCAGTAAATTTGAACTTGAAGTCCCCAGCTAGCAGAGGCTTCATGAGAGGTGGGGGTGATGTTGGAGTTGGCAAACAGTGCCCAGAACCTGGCTATATCCTTCATGCTCCCCTTGCAGAAGGACCATTTGTAGTACTTTGGATTATCCAGGGCTACTGTCTGCTTTAGATCCTTCTGAAATTTGTACACCTCCCTACTATCCAAATACTCTTGGTATGGACAGTTGGTGACGGATGGATGGTGGAGTACTTCCTGGACATCAGCGGGGGAAATGATACTTATTTTCCCCTCACTGTGACCACATCAGATGCCTCCTCTTCGGGCAGCCTCCTCGTCTGGTATAGGAATTCTCCCACCCAGTTCAAGTTCAATTCACGGTCATCAGTGGCGAAAAGCAACCACCGAAGTTCGTCCAGGGATTTCTTCACAAATGGGGGCAGAACCACTTTGTCCTATTGTAGAGAAATGTTCCTTTCTGGGTACAGAATGATGGTAGGTTCAGCGAGCTCTGGTTCTTCGCCGCGGTTGGCTACAAGGGTCACTTTAAATGAAAGCTTAGTCATTTTGTTCATAAAGGGAGTTAGGGCACAAATGCAGGAGGGATAAAAGGGTTCTGAGTTGAATGGAAGTAGTAGAACTTGAAGAAATCAGAGATCGAGTTTAAATAGACTGTAGGGGGGAAAATGAAAGGTTTCTGGGACGTGGAGGTTAAGGAGAGGAGGTTGAAGAGGTAGTGAAATAGGGACGTTACAGAACGAGTGGTCAGTAGTAGGTGACCAGTTACTGATGGGATGAGTGTGAGAAGATGGAACGGTTTAGGTTAAGACGTGGAAGAGAGGGAAAAGGAAAGCGTGCGGTTGTCTTAGTGGTTGAGGAGACGGTTGCTTTTTCTGCGCGCGTTTCCAAGAATTGCAATGAATGCAAATTGGATATGGCTGCGTATCTTTTTAAGTGACTCAGCAGGGACAGGTGTCCCAGTCACTCTTATCTCCTAACCCAGGGAACATTCCCTTTGTCTTTTCCTAACTAATAAATAAATAAATAACTGAAATAAATAATAAGAAAACATGCAATAATGAGTACTAAGTAAGGAAAAGGGGATGTACTAACCTATCACCTATTATTTAATAAATCTAAATGAACATATAACAAAACATATAATTATATCTATATATATATATTTTGGGATTGCGTGGTCAGGGACCACCCCAAAACTACGTTCCTGGAACGGAACGTACTTTATTTGGACTTTTTGGAGAGGAACATCAGACGTTCCCTCCTTTTTGGGAGCTATGTGGTTATGGATAACCACCCTAAAACTTTGCTCTTTGTCAGAGAGAAAATGTATCTACCGGGTTGCCTCCCAGTCAGCGCTTAGTTTAATGTCTTTAGCTAGACATGGTACTTACCTCTCAAGGGATTTCAGAATTGGTTGAAGGGACCTCAGTGTCCCCTGGTAGTGATCCTGGTATTCTGGTTTGAAGGTTGGCAGCAATCTGTCCCAGATGGGACTCAATGTTCCTGACCACTGCATCATTCTTGGTGACATATTCCTTGACATAATTTTCCAAGGTGTTGATGCGTTGGTCATCTCTGTGGAACGGAACGTAGTTGTTTCTTCTTTGTTCAAACGTTCCACTGCTGCTACCTTGCTGAAACTGCTGTTGATTGTTGTTGAATGGTCTCTGGTTAATGGGTGGCCTCCATTGGGTGTTGTGGTTCTGATCCTTAATGATAGTTCCTCCAGGGCTTGAATGTGTATTTCGTCCTGCTTGTTGATTGTCTCTGGTGAAGTTCCTATTGCCAAAATTTTCTGCATAACACACAAATTCAGTGGATGGGCAGTCTGTTGAGTCATGAAGGTCACCACAGGCTGAGCATGGTTCTGTTTCAGTTGCTGTGAGTTGTAAGACTTCCATCCTTGGTGCTGCTTGGTCAGCTTTCAGGTTCTTCACTTCATTCATGAGTGATGCCAGCTGGGCTTCCATGGCTGTTTGTTTATCCAGTTCTAGCATGCCTAGCTTCCTCACTGGGCTCACTCTGTCTATTGACCATTGGGGACATCTTTCAGCAGTCCCTTCTATGATTTTGTATCTTGATTCAAGTGTTCTTGTAAAGAAATATCCTCCTGCAGCAAAATCTATGTGAGATTGAGAAGTATGGTCAAGTCCTTTATAGAAAGATTGTAGCACTCCCCAACTCTCTACCCCATGGTTTGGACATTTTCTTATGATGTCCTTGTATCTCTCCCATTCTTCATAGAGATTTTCTCCACGAAACATTTTGAAGTTAGAGATTTCAGCTCTAACATCAGCTTGTCGAGACATTGGGAGAAACCTCTCTATGAACTTGTTAGAGAGTTCTTCCCATGTGTGGATTGATCCAGGGGTGAGAGTTTTCATCCATGTTTTAGCTTTTAAATCCAAGGAGTGAGGGAACAACCTCATTCTTATGCTCTCCTCTGTTACACCCTCGTCTTTAAAATTATCACAAATATCTTGGAATGTTGTGAGGTGTGTGTAAGGATCTTCTGCAGGGAGTCCATTGAAGACCCCTGTTTTCCTAATCATGTGGAACATGATAGGTTTTAGTTCAAAATTTGGTGCTACAGGGGGAAGGATTACTCCTCTATCTGGTCTGTTCCTGAAAAGAGCAGCCAAAGTTCTGAAGTTCTGTTCAGGGGGAACCTCTTCTTTGTTATTATTGTGATCAGCCATGTTTTCAGAAAATCTTTCCCTGAGGTTCCTTCTTCTCCTATAAAGTGTGCGTTCTAGCTCAGGATCAAAGAGAAACTCAGGTACTTCAATAGAGTGGTTAGAGTCTGTTTCAAACTCTTCACTCATAAACCAATAGCACAGGGCATATATATGCACAGCAGATTCAGTGATAAAGAAAAAAAATATAAAAGTAAAGTCAGATATACAGTATGTGTTAGAAAACAATGATAAGAACGTTAGTGTTTCTATTCCCCGACAACGGCGCCAAAAACTTGTTGGGTGGTTTGCTGATGGTGGGAAAATATAAGTTCTGATAGGGGACATTCTTTTGTTCTTGCAGAACACAGATTCGTCCCTCAGTTCCAACCCAAGTGCGCAAGTGCACTCATCAAGTAATAAAGGGAGTATTAATGCCCAAATTATCGTTCCCACAAGGATAGAGTGCTAATTATTGTTTTATCACTGTTTATAAAGAGTGAAAATGAGAAGAAAAGTTAGTAAATGAACTGTCTGGTAAAACGTTCCCTACTGTCTTGACAACGTTCCTCAGGAATAGTAGGTTCAACCTGACGGCAAACAGTTGCTCGCTGCGTTATGTATGTGATCCTTCCTGTTTAGAAGAAGGTGAGATAACAATCATTGGAGTTTTTATAAGTACTAAATAAAATAAAATAAAATTACTAAAATAGAAATAACTATAATCAAGAGACAACAGGATGGTGGTTAAAACAGTTTAACAGAAGGAACAGATTCACTGCTTCACTCTTAAAGGGTCTGTTTTCTCTGCTCAAGACTTAGCACCTTTTGGCTTTATCCCAGTTTCTTTGCCTGCCAAGTCTAATTCCTCAGCTCATGGTCTAGATGGCTCACAAGTTTCCATATTCCTATGGCTCCCTTGACTCCTACAGGTACTTAGTTCAGAACCTTAAAATGGACGAGTTGGCCCCTTATTCCTAAGGTGACCAGTAGCGTTTTTGCCATGACATCTACCTTCCTCCAATGGCTAAGCTGTCTGAAATCCCTTCCTTATGGAAGTTCCTTTCTCCGTATGTACCCAATTTCCATTGGTGCACAATGAATATAGCTTACTCAGCCAAAGAAATACAAAAAGCTTCAGTCAAGAGTTTTGAAAATAGTTCTTTAAGAGTTTCACAGTTTACCCGTTCCACAGATAGTTTAGCTCATGGCTGATATTTTAAACATAATTATTCTCAACTGAGATCACATAGACCCGAGATTCAGTTAAGAGATAATGATTGGAACGAAGAGAAAAACACTTATATTAATTTAAAAGACAGTTTACAAAAAGAAACAGAAAATGGAGAAAGATGGGTATTTGCTCGTGAGGAGTCTTGATGGTTGTTTACAGAGAAGGGAAGTGGGGTTGTCGCTTAACTATAATTACAACTGAAAATTAAACTAAGTTACTAACTACTACTAAGTGATCTCTTCCTTTCGGACTGCAAACCCTCCAGGATTCGATGATGTTTTTGTGTGAGGGAGGTCCTATTTATAGCTGGAAGAGGAATGGCAAGACTGTAATTCCCTTGGAGCTAGTTGCTTGAATGAGGGGACGGGACGATGGCAGCAGAGTGTGAAGCTTGCGTGAATTGCTGAATGGAACAGGGTTTGGTGATGATTAGCCGTTGTTTGCAGGCCTTCCCATGTTTTGCTTCTGTTTTCAGCCAATGAGAACTCTTGATTCCCTGCTCTTCACGTTTGTAGCTGCTCAGATGGTGCACCGCCTTGCTTTTTAGAAGTCTTTAACTCTACATTACCTGCAAAGTGTACATAAGCATTAAATGAATGGAGCAGGTGCATTAAATGCGTCTCAGTCCGTTCCCCTTTTAATATATTTTAAAGGAATATGTTACCATCCGTTTCCCCACTGTGTTTTTGTCACAAATGTGAAAAACAAGTGATTTTCATGCTGATGTTGCTCATCAGATGAGGGAACGTATGCTATTTTGCCATCAAATGGGCTTAGATGGGAACGAATTTATGTCCCATCAAGTATCTTGAACCATATCAGGTCCTAGGAGTCATCTCTCTCCTATCTTAGCCCAACAAGTAGGAGTTTTATACCTCCGACCATATAAAGCTTTATACGATGTCATGCCCAACCTAGCATGGAAACTATTATTGCACTGGTAGGTACCTATCCCATCTCATACCCTACTTCAATATGAAACCTCTCAACATCTCCTCCAGAGTTTGGATAGTTCTTTCTGTCTAGCCATCCATCTGAGAGTGATAGGTCATGCTACGTCTTAGCTGGGTTCCGAATGCTTCCTACAAAGCACCCCAAAACAAGGAGGTGAACTTTGGATCTCTATCACTCACAATGCTACTTGGCATAGATTGGTTGACCAAATATGGTGTGATGATTGATTGTATAGTAAGTGCATGTTATGGCTGTAACACCCCGTGTATACCCGGATTGTTATCATATTACGATATTAAGCGCAGTTCAATTAAATGCGAAAGCTAAAATAAAACAAGTTATTGGGCATGCAAGATTACTTTTTCCTTTTTAACATAGCAATGTAAAATCCATCTATATCCTTATAAAATTGCAAAACCACAACTAAAATCCTGAAATGCCTCAATATCATAAATAAATACTAAGTCATGAAGCTACATCGCGTAGTCATCCCCAACGTCCATATCTCATGGCGTATACAAAACATACATGTTCAACAATAACTTAAATAAATCAAAGGCATGGACAACCCCCATGCTCATAACAAACATAACATAAGCATAATAGTCATATCTCAGGTAGAATAATCATTTCCAAATAATATAAATAAAACATGCATATAAATCAATTCTGCTCCGGCCTCTTGCCTCGGGAAGCATCAATTTCATGGACGTCTACACCTGAAAATGTGCTCCACACGGGATGAGATCTCTAAAAAAAAATCTTAGTAAGCAAAGGTTCTTAAAGAGTTCCTCCGCCCCAAGCTCACTTCGATCTAACAGTTCAACAATAATAACATAATCATATGATGCAGCAACACACACATATATATATATATATATATATATATATATATATATATATCATGAATGTGTGCTAACAAGTCTACTGGCCAGAGAACGCATGGTTTACGCACGTCTGCTACACGCATAAGAAGCATAAGGCATCTACCTTATACCCACACTCAGGGATTACCATCTTGTGCAGCTCCACACTACACTCAGGGGTTACCATCTTATGTGTAATACACCACATAATATACATATATAGGAGTGCATCATTTCATCATCTCAAATAACAGATAAGCACATATACCATATAAAACTATCATCCCCCTCTTAGAGTATGGTGGAATAAATGGGGATTAACCCTGAGAACACGAAACTTACCTATCAAGTAGTGTACTCAAGCTCAAAAGTCCAAATAGCAATCCACGGTTCACCAAACAGCAAAAGCACAGTCTATTTATGCCATAAATATCATTAATATTCATAGCCCAAAGTTCTATTAAGGTTCTACATTGTGTTTAAGACTTTCCAACTTGTTTTAAGTGATTTTAGGCTCATTCTGCCAAAAGTATTTGAATACTCCTCGATAAGTATTCGAATACCTTTGTTCCCAGAAAAGTATCCCAACACTTTCACAAAAGTATTCGAATACCATTAAGTATCACAATACTTTCACTAAAGTATCTGAATACTACTAAGTATCCCAATACTTTTACTAGAGTATCCGAATACCACTAAGTATCCCAATACTCCACGATAAGTATTCGAATATCAAAAGTATCCCAATACTATTACTAAGGTATTCGAATACCAGTAAGAATCCCAATACTTTCACTAAAGTATTCGAATACTGCCATTCCCAGAAAAGTATCCTAATACTTTTCGATAAGTTTTCGAATACCAGGCATGTAAGAACCCGCATCGTTAAATTAGGAAGTTAATTAATGTAATTAAATTAATTATGCGTTAAGAGATAAATCCCATAATTAACCTGAATAATTATGAGATAGCTTAAATAATTATAGTAAGTGATTATCGCTTTTCTGACGAAAAGTGCAGATATCGGTTCTGCCTCACGGTATAAGTGCGTACTGATGAAGTATCTCGGAAAATTATGAAAAGTATGTATATATCACTAGAATAATATCTAGGACTAGTATAACAAGTTTGGAGTCAAAATAATGAGAGCAAGCGTCAAAACTGATACCGGCTACGTAAAAGCGCATACTAGCAAAGTGCTGCGAAAAATAAAATAAAAATATGATAAATCTTAGAAAAATGGCTAGGTTCAGAATCCAAAGTTTATGATTAAAATGATAAGCGTAACTATTAGTGCTAATACAGTGAGATTAAACTTAATTAGACTATAAATATAAAGGCACATGTCCCTAGGTCAGATTTTATACATGTTGCGCCTCCATTTTTGAAGCTTGTTGTCTCCCAAGCTTGTCACCTTATCCTCTCTACAACTTGTGAACCAAGTGATCATTTTCCTTCCAGTTTTCTTCATTCAATCACCATTGATGTTGTGAGCAAGCCTTAGGAGGTAGAGTGACACCACATTCTGAGTGTTCAGCCACTGTGTGGAGTGTGTGAGGCTGATACCTTTGGTTGTGGGGTTGGAAAACCACTTTCTTTGGCCATTGAAGCTCCAAGAAACTACCTTGTGGAGTAAAAGACCAACCTTGATGCTCATTTTCGTGGCCATGTGTTGCTGCACTGTAAAGTGATATAGAAACCATCAAGACACTTTCTTTGTTGCTGTTTTGAGCTGTTGGGGGTATGTTCTTACTTTGGTTCATGAGTTCCTTTGATAAAAGTGAAGTCTTGGCATGTAAAATGGTAGGATTAATTAGTTAGCATGATCACTGACCTAAATGTGCTTAAAGATGCATGCTTTAACGTTTAAAAGTCTTAAAAACGGAACCTTGGAAGAGATATTTTCGCGAAATGCAAAAACTGCATTCTGTCACAAAATATCCGGATATGGGGTTGGAGATATCCGTATATGGCCCCGACAAATATCCGGATATTCTGGGAATTTCGAGATGGTCATTGTTCTGTTCTGACAGAATGGTACTATGGGGTTATGAACCAGATGGTCATTTTTCGGGATACTTCATCGGTACGCCATTATACCGAGAAGCAGAACCAGTATCTGCACTTTTCGTCAAAAAAGCGACTTTCAGTGTTATTAAACCCATGTGGTAATTATTCTAATCTTTCCATATTTATTCAAGGTCAATTATGAAATTATTTCTTAAACTCATAATTAAATTATTTAAATTCGTAATTTAACGGTGCAGGTTCTTACAATGGCCTTGAGAGAAAGATCTCGGTGTTATATACTCATTGGGCGACTCCATTGTTTTTAAACTTTCAATTTCTTTCACCGTCACATCGCGATCCGGTTTAGTTTACCTCTCCCATATCAGACCTATCTTTTGAAATTTTAAATTTCTCATTTATATATCCTTTCAAAATATTGATGTTTGGAACTTTCTAAAACCTTCTCTTAAGATTTAATAACATTTATCAAAATAAGTTGAGAGAGTGCAACAATTACAACAAATACCAAACATATTTTTAATTCTCGAAAGATTAGGGAGATGAAAAGTACTTTCAAAATCATGAAATCATTTTCAAGGGTTGTTACGTAAAAACTTTTTCTAAAATATTATTAAGGGATTTTCCATTTTCAAAAACACATTTTGAAACAATGACATTTTTTTATGAGATTTATAACATTAATAAGCAAGTGATTTGTGGATGAAAATCTCATCATGATAAAAATATGTTATAGGATTTGAAGCATATATATTCTAGTAAAATAAACCTTATATGCATTGAAAAAATTCAAGATATAAGAACTAATTAGGTATTTTTGTTATACTAAGCATACTTCTCATGTAAGGAATGCATCTACCATGTAAAATTACCTTATCAACAAGTATTGTATCAAGCACTTATACAAAATATAGATCTTCTAGAAAGATTAGGGATAATGATACTTATCAACTATTGTAAAGTGTGATGCTCCTCATTTATGGCAATCGTTACTAATTAAGCTTTCTTTGTCCAGATATGCTTGACACTTCAATATTTAGTTACCACATTTGATTTTCATTTGCAAAATTAACTCTTAAAGCTTTTCAAATCAAAAGTTAGATACAAATATCATTTAAGTACATCTTCAAGCATGGATTAGGTTGATGTACAATATGTGTGACACCCTCCCCTGTATGCATCCAAGAGAGATGTCTGCTAAACCGATTAGAGTCACCTTGTTCATGTATTCAATTCTGATAATGCCCTTTTTTATGTCACAAATAACAATTATATTGAAATCGGGTTTCATAGTGTAAACAGCGAGTAATTTCACAAAAACTTTTGATGCTGAAACTGTATTTTTTTTCTTCAGAAAACCTGCTTGTCTTGCAAAAATCATAAAAAAATCTAATTTAACAGTTTTTGAAGATTTTCTTTAACACAGGGAAAGTAAACATCTGGAGCTTTACGTACATATAAAATATAGCTCAATCGGAGATCTGTAGCCCCGAAAACAAAACTCGCAAGATGTACGATAAAATAAGGAAAACAAGTCCGAACTTAAAACAGGCAGAATTTATTTTGGCAATTCAGGTACCATAGTTACATAACTCACGTAGAACAAAAATATCAAATTACAACAGGTCAAGTAATGTTTCCAACAATTGCCGGTCTTCCAAGATAATACATCATATTACAAATTCAGCAATTCCAACACAGCCCAAAATCAGGAGACCCAAAGTAGTAAAAATCAAACAGAATGTGCCATTTAATCATGCTATCAAATACTTCTTCGTCCTCCTGCAATTTTATAAAAATTGAGCCCCAAAAGGGGTGAGAAAAATCCCAGCAGTGTGGCAGAAAATTCAATGATGCAACAGTAATATTTTAGATGCAGAATTTCTAAAATGCTACATCGTCAAATAATTTCTGAACGCATACTAAAATGCAACAAAATGTGTCTATAACACCAGAATATCATATGTTCAAAGCACTAGAGTGCACATACTACTAACTGAACTTAATGGAGATTCCATTTGGCCCTAGCAGAGGGGAATTCCAATTGAGGCCTATGCGAACTGAGCCACAGTTCCTTCTCCCTGGTACCTGAGGGATGCCTATATGATGCATGCTCAAACAGATGCTTCCTTTCATCAAATAATTCAGTTTTCCAAAACTGAATGTGTAATGATGTATGAAATGCTATGGTTTGCTTCGCACACACATGACAAAATATTTAATGTATGATGTTCATGTGCACAACCAAATATCAGAATCAGAATATCATGGTTCACAATACTATGTTACCAAAATTTCGAGTAAATCCTATCTCCATGACAGAATTATAAAAAGTCATTTTCAAATACAGATTTCAAACACTTTCCAATAGAATTCATATGAAACAGATGAGCATCAATTCATAATTTCAACGACTAAACTAAAAGTCACAACAGAATAACCCACCGAACACTTACATTTGTGCATACAAATTTTTAACCAAACGTATCACCCAAATCAGTCCCTTTTTTTTTAGAGGCTTGGGCACCTAATTAACCAAAACACCAAATTAGAATTTCAATCTTTGTTTCCTATAATTTACAAGTAATTTCCATGCCTCCTAACCCTTGTATTTAATCGACTTTCATGATTCTTATACTAAACTAATTTTCTGACTTCATATCAATTTACCAACTTGTTAACAGTGATAAAATCCAAGGTTTTCTATGCATACCAATTCGATTCTTAACCATCCACAAGGTGCATCAAATTCTCATTTACACAACCTTCCCTACAAGGCTTAGGAGAGCGATATAGAGACCTTTCAGCATGTTGTCTACTTAATTTTTAACACATGCAAAGCTAGGTACATCATTCTAGTCCAACAAAACAGTCCAACCATTGATGAGGGCTATTTTCCAAGCCCCAAAAATCGATTCTTAGGCATGCATGCACCAAGGGCTTTACGGCTTGAACAGAGTTAAGGGAAAGGGATGACAAAAAAAACTAATTTCCTAGAACATACCTGCAGGCCGAAACAGAGTAGAGAAAAAAAATGAAGGCTTGAAACTAGGATTTACCTTCTTGCATGCGCATAAAAGACCCCAAGTCAGACAAGGAGCAGCCCTTCACTCTTCCTATGCTCCAAGAGATCAAGTCTAGCTATATGCAAGGGAAGGAAGGACTCAACCAAGGCTGGATCATGTGCATGCAAAGGGGGAAAAGCTTAATCAGAACCGATCCAAGTAGGAAGGAACAAGCAGACAACGAAAAATACCTCACCTCCTTAAGGTTGATCTTCGGCCGAACTAGGAAAGGAGAGGAAGAATATGCTTAGGTGTTTTGTTATCTTCCTATGGGCTCACAGTTTGTGGAGGAGATGATGGGGGAGGAGATGCAAGCATGGTTCTCCTTTGTGTTCTTCCTTGAGCTTGCGGCTGTGAAGAGGGAATGACAGTAGGCTGAGTTTTCTGATTTTGAAGGGATGGGCAATCGGTTTTGGGTTGGTTATGCGCATAGAGTGAAGGAGAGGGGAATGATAGACTGATTAGTATTCTAAACCAATGACACAAAATATCAGCTTATTTTACTCCTATTATGCGCACTAGGTGGAGTGATGAGAGGAAATGTGTGTGTGTGTCTTTTGCCCAATGGGGAAGCATGCATTCCGATTTTTTTTGGATAATCTAATGGATGAGTCTAAGGAAAGACTTTTGGGCTAAATCAAATCCTCTACTATAGGCTTGGGTCGTGGAATGGGTCCAATTCGTCTCCTAATAAACACTATCTCATGTACTCCTAAGTAGTAATTAAGGTTCTTGCATGCTGTAATTAATTTAATCCTATCCTCTTAACTAGTGTTTCGAATTCATTAAATATATATTCATCCATAATTTATGTGGGATGTTACAATATGAAACATGTATTATGTTATCAACCATGGAATAGGACAAACCAAACACATATGCACTTGAATCTTTAGGAATATTTCAAGCATGGTTAAGGCATGATTCAAGATTAAAAAGTACAAGATTATCATCAAAATATATTGAAGCATTTTGAGGCAAGCAATGATCATATAGGGTATGTTATGATAGATAAGCAATTTCAAACATAAACATATACTAATCCAAGAGATACAATTCCTTTTCAAAAAGCAATACTTGAAAGGTTGTGGAATTAGCATTTCAAATATATTCTTCTTGTTTCGAAGGTGTGCACACATCAAACATTGTCAAACAAGAAGATATTTAGATCTTCCAATTTTTTAAGTAAACATTCAAAACATTCAAGCACATATTTGAAAAGGAATAAAACTATTGTTAAGCATGTAAAACTCCATATAAGAACAAAGGTAAAGGCATATTCTTAAGCTCAAGGGTATTATCATGTTATTTGTAACAGCCCGTTATGTAATGGTATTGTTAACATTGATTATGATATTAAGCACAATTACAATCACAGTCACTTATTTAAAAATACGAGTAAACTTTTTCCTTTTCATTACGGAAACATTTGAAAACAACATAAATTGTAATGATACTAACTATGATCATAGCTGAATTCTAAACACAGAATTAATATTATACATACTTAACTATCATACAATGCTTATTTTAAGATGCTAAGAGGTTTCCATAAACAAACTTAGCACAAATCTCACTTTTTCACTTTTCCTAACATTGAATATTCTTCTGTCTTTTCACTACTGGACGTGATCTACACATTATAATTTTCCCATATTTTAGTTGGTTAAACTAGAATTGACTATCTTTCCAAAAAGGTATCACACGCCTCATTTGGAGTTCTCTAGCTCCCATTATAATCATTTGAAGTTGGACAAGCAAAGCTGCCAACCAACTCCAAACAGAGCACAAAACCGCTCTCACCATTTCTGCGATTCTGAACAATTTACTCCACCAAATGCTCTCAAATTTTTATAAAGAATACTAGGATCTTCAATTTGATGTATCATAAGCCTAATTTGAGTAATAATTGAGAGAGACATTATTTTTAGAAATAGGGGACTCGAACAGCCGCTGCACTTGTCCAGTTTGGCAATCTGTGTTCATTTCGTCCTACAGGATGCTATACAACTCTAAATGGTACGAAATTTTTTGACAATATATCTGACATCTCAAACTTTGAAATGGTGTATTGCACGTCCCAATCGGACCTCTATGGAGGGAGATATGCATTCCCAAAGTAGACCTAAAAAAACTGATAATTTCTTTGAAAAATCAATTGCATCTCCTTTGTTTTATTAACTAATCCCATTTTACCAAAGTGCGTTCTAACTCCTCAAAATGTTCCTAATTAACAAGGGTGGCACATAAGGATCAACAAACCTTGGTACTCTTATAACCCACAACATAATTGTATAATTTCACATTTACTTTATAAACAATTGCTTAAATCCATTTACAACTTATTACTCATTTTAATCACCTAATTCCATTTCATGCATTTACATCATTTGACAATATAATCATAACCTAGAATAGGTCTATTGCCCTTTCATCGCATACATGCTTTATAAATTTACACAAGGTCCATCATACTTTAAATTACAATTCTCCAAATAACAAATATAACTACAAATAAAATGCCTCAAAATACATATAACATAATCACTAGACTTAGCCCAAATACTACTACATGAACCACATGCATGGTGTACATAACTTATTCTATACAAAATGTTCATGCACTAAGTCTAGCTATACAAATAATCAAAATGCAAAATGGCATGCTTTCCAATATGTTCTCCACATGGTCAACCAGTGGGCCTCTTGCTCAAGACCCCTGCACCGCTGCAGCCACCCAAAACATATCCCCATAACGCGGGATGAGATATACAAATATATCTCAATAATCCAAAGGCTCTGGTGGCTCACTCAGATGTAAAATAACAATAATATAACCATACACACATCATACAACATCATATGGCCCAATGGCCTACGACATACGTCATATCATACGGGCTCTCATCCAATAATGTATCCCCGAGATATCATTCATGGCGCCCCCAACTATAACTCCTGAGACATTCATACAGTGCTCCTCAACGGATCACATCTCTATGGCCCCAGGCCAACTGGAACTCCCTACGAAGTCCTTTCCGGTGGAAGTCCCCTACGGCATATGGCAACTATCTACTGGGCAGAGATACGGTACAACTCTATGTACCCAAAGAACAACACATGCATGATCATGTTATACTTACATTATTGCATCAAAAACTTCCAACCACTACCTCAACAGGCATGGTGGAGCACACAAAGAGATTAACCACAGTACTAAGATATTACCTTTTTGAAGCTCCCGAGCTACGTAGCTTCAAACACAAGTTACCCCAAGCTTTACTTGAACAAGAAATTCCTACATATAAGGTCATCCATGGCCTTTTTAAACAAAGACAATTCAATTGGTCATCCAATCAATCATGCATACAAGTGATTCAATCACTTACCAATATCCTTTTGGTCGAATCCACAAGCTCCAAGCTTCAATCTTCTAGAATTTCGTCGGTGGGAGGCAACCTACAATAATCATAACAACATGATCATCAATCCGCTTGTCACATATGTCATATTTTAAGAAAATATACTCCCCTGACACGCATACAATTCGGCCATCATGGCCTTTTTAAACAATTAATGTAGTTAATTTCATTTCATTATTCCCATGGCTTCCCTAGCCAACCACAACACCATAATCATCCAAGAATTACATCAAATCATAACTTAGCACAATTTTTCACTAAATTACCCTATATGGCCGAATTGTAGACAACTAAATGGCTAGGGATTTTTCTTGTGTTCTCAAGGTTCATTTCTAGGCCTACACTAGTTCATCCAATTGCTCAACAACTCCATCCAACCAACATATCATACAATTGCGCAATTTTACACTAATTCCTTCACTTGGCCGAACTGATGCATAGGCATAACCAAGGATTCTCAATTCATTTTCCATACATCCATTGCACCACACATCATGTAATTAACTACAATAATTAATCCACAACTCAATTTCTCAATCATACAATAATCAAATTTCAAAAAATCTCAAGCTCATGATCAATATTCCCACTAAGTTATCAACTTTTTCTTAATAATTTTTATGAGCTCAATCACTCTAATTCATCATTCTAAGACACATTTATCTAATGTACAAAATCCATTTAAGGTTCCCAACTACATCAATCAAGATATACATAGCCTTAGGTCTTAAAAATTGATCTCAACAATTAACCAACAATAGGTAGTGAAACATACCAAGAATCAAACTCCAAGACCCCTAAGAACAATACCCAAGCAATGGTGGCAAGGTCTTCAAATTTTCATAAGAATGGGTAGGGGATATCTCAAAATCTAGGGGTTTTCAAGAGTAATGGAGGTGTGGGTCGGGTTCATTGGGTCATTTACTTGAAATTTCATGTAAATTGTGAGTGGTTTTGATGAGAAATAAAGGAAGAACATCCTGCCCCTTTTCCATGGATGAAGCTCATCCTTGAGGAGAGAGAGGAAGTGAAGAAGTGAAGAGGATGACGAATAATAGCTGATTGGTGGGTAGCTGAAGTCACTTAAGTGGATGGGTCCCACTTGACACATCACTCCATTCAAATTATTTCAAATCTCCCACTTAAACCACTAATCTCCAATTAATTCACAAACTATTTATAAAATTCAAAATTTAATATTCACCAAATTCCTTTAATTTCCCTTGAACATATGAATCCGGAGTTTTGCAGTCATTTGGTGAAATCACTATTTTAACCTGATATGTGCATCGTTGGCACGTTTCCCCAAAAACCCAAAAATCTATCAAATTTCATCAACAATTATATTTCTTAGGCCTAAGTACCTTTTCTAACTTATTTTCAAACTTAGAGCACAAGTTTCTCGCGGCACATTTTTCGGTGTAACTATATTGCTGTATTTTCATGCGATAAAAATATTATTCATCTAATTTCCAACAACTTGCCTGACCACTCAATTTTTTTTCGTTCTGGATCTATTTTCAGGGTTACTTTTCTCATTCGAGGCCTTATTCTATCATTTTACAGTTTAGGGTTACATATTTATTAAATTATTGTTTTACCCTTCTTACGTATTTTGACACAGAACTTAGGATTTTCACTAATCCTATCCCTTAATTCTCATTTTAATTATAAATATGTATTCAAATATATGAGGTGTTATATTTTTCCAACTAATGTGTGTTCCTAGCATAATGGTGTTTAAGGCATATTTCTATAGTAACAACACATTAGAATGTATTATGATATCCAATCAAATCTCAAACAATTCCCTAATTTTAATGTATATTGCATTTAGCACAAAGAGGGATAGAAGATTGATATCACCAATTTTACATATGACTTCAACTTCCAACAAGCCTTCATGAGAGTATGGATTAGCTCACCATGTTTGCATCTCCCTCTTAGAAGTTGAATCATTTCACATCTTACAATCCTCAAGTTGAATAATCTCATTCCATTCAAACACATACTTGAGGTAATTGTAACCCTACAATTTAAGACACTTTTGGTATCCATATTGGATTCATAGGGGTTAGTCATTTATCACTATTCTTTTATGCTCTTATTGAAAATGATTATATTAATATATGCAAAGTGAGCTTAACAAGTTAAATAGTCAATTTAGCACTTAGCACAAAAGTCAATAACACATTCATAATTTGTTTTTCAAAAACCCGTAACCTTGCAGTTAAAATCAGGAATTCATATTAACTCCAAAAAATTTGAATTTTGAATATGTTATAGTACACATCTCAAGTTTCTAACAAGTCAATAATCAATGCAATCAGAATTTTGTACCTCAAGATATGATCGTTCAAAGTTCACTAATACAAAAACATAATTTGTGACTGAACATCCATGTTCATGTAATTAGTGGCCATTTTGTGGTGAAGCAAAAATTATAAAATTTCCCATATTTCAAGCTTACAAGTTAGCTTTCAAATGCCACTGATTTAATTAAAAATGATTTTTCTAGCTCAAGTTATCCACAGAATAGTTCAACTATGTCATAAAACAGCACATAAATGAACAAGCATGAATAAAATCAAGTGTTATATATCGTTTTCAACATTTAAAACAAGCACATATGATTTTATCCATTACCTAAGGCCTATAATATATATCTCATATTCATTGGGTTCTCAAGAGAATAAGTGTAACAGCCTGTTACGTACCGGTATTGTTAACATTGATTATGATATTAAGCGCAGTTACAATCACAACAGTCATTTAAAATAGCGAGTAAACTTTTTCCTTTTCATTACGTATACCTTTGAAAATAATATAAACTGTGATCATAACTGAAATCTATATGCAGAATTAACATTACACATGCTTAACTAACATACAATATTTATTTTAGGTCGCTAAGAGGTTTCCATGAACCAACTTAGTAAAATCTAGCTTTTTCACTTTGTTAACAATGAACATGCGTCTGCCTTTTCACTTTTCAGCATGATTCACATATTATTAATTTACCATCTTTTAGTATGTTAAAATATATTCAATTACCTTTCCAACAAGGTATCACACGCCTCATTTGGAGTTCTATAACTTCGGATACGCTCACCATAAGTTGATCCCTCAAAACTGTAAACTAAACAACACAGGGCAGAATATTATAAATCAAACTGGGAATGATACATATACTCAATGGTCCTAAAACTTTACCAGATCATAGCCCTATGTGTTAGCTTCATATAGGTTCAAACCTCACTCGATTTGGAGCCTTATAGCTCAAGTTATATCCATTTTACTAAATCATGTATGAGCTGGGAACGTGTGACGTTCCCCCACACACGGGACGTTCCCTATACATATAAGTCGTTCCCTATGGTCGTTCTCAAGAGTTGTTCCCCTTCTGGGTCATTCCCACCATCTGAACATAAGGCATTATCGTCCCCTAAACAACAGTCGTTCCCGTTCCTGCTATCGGAACATCACTTTCATTTTAACATTTTAAGGTTTAGCAGCGCTAGTTCTAATCCAAATTGGGAGTGATCCACTTCCCAGAAAATTCCGAATTTTGAATACAAGAAACTAGATTCCTGGAGTTTTAATTTGACATATCATAAGCCTAATTTGAGTAAGAAATAAGGGAGATATGAATTTTTGAAAACTGCTTACATAAGCTGCGTTCTACAGCGCGAAACAGAGTAGTTTGTATTCATTCAAAAACTGGGCAAGTTCTACTACTCCGAATGATACCAAATTTTGACACAACATAGCTGGCATCTCAAGCTTCAAAATTATGTATGGAACATCCCTATAGGACCTCTGTGGAGGGAGATATACTCTCCCAAATTTAGCCTAAAAACTGCCATTTATTATAAATTTTGACAGCACCTCCTTTGTTTATTAGGTACCCTTGAGGCATAATAACACAATTTTGATAAAGTGGGATAGATTACCGTTTTACCCTTCCTTTGTATTTTGACCTGATTTTCAGGATTTTCACTAATCTTCCCTCTAATCCATGTTTAATATATTAATATATAATTTAGAAATATGAGGTGTTATATTCACCCCTCCTTTTTGAAATTTTGTCCGCAAAATCTATATGACACATGTCCACCAACTCGGGATATAGCCAGATCACCTCATCTTTCCGCTCCCAAGTAGCCTCCTCAGGTGTGGGCCCATAACCCACAGGTCCCAGGATCGAAACCTTGCTCTGATACCATAAAATGTAACAGCCCGTTGTACACAGGTAAAACACTATTCACTGAATTTTCCGAAACTTGCCTAACCACTCAATTTTTCGTTCTGAATCAATTTCCAGGGTTACTTTTTATCATTTGAGATCTCCTACTCAATTTTACCTTTCTAGGGTTGCATGTTTTGCTAATTATCGTTTTACCATTCCTTTGTATTTTGACCTGATTTTCAGATTTTCACTAATTCTTCCCTTTAATCCATGTTTAACATATTAATATATAATTTAGAAATGTGAGATTTATAATAAGCATAAGAGGTAAAAGCATTTGGTACCATGGCCTTTATGATTAAATGGGGACTTTCTCTTACCCATTGCCTTTCTCTTTGGATTTTGAAACTTCTAGTTCTAGGTTCCACCTTGTGCATGTAAAAGGCTTGGGTTGAATTTATGGTCCTTCTTTGATTGAAGATTATACCATTTGGCCTAGGAGGCATTCTCCTTGATGATTTCTTATTTTTCTCTTGACAACTTTTTGGTACTCATTTCAACTTGTTGAGTATTAGGAATAGCATTCATAGAAGCTTTAACAACACAAACCATTGTATTTCTCACATAAGAATTTCTTCTATGATAGCACAAATGAGAAATATGTCCTACTTTACCACAATAATTACATACAATTTGTTTGCAAGACAACTTCTTTTCAAGATCAACTTTCAAAATTTTGGCTTTCTTGTTATTATCATTATCCAAACTATTATTTCCATATAATTTCTAGGTTTTCCATGTACAAAAGTATTACTCTTATTTACATTTTCCAACAAGGAATATGAGCATGTAGGATTATCAACTATGGAAACTTTGGATGATAATTCCTCAACTTGATTATCAACATCAATGCAATTTTGAAAAGTAGTTGAGGTTTCACAAATCAAGATATTTTCTTTTCTTGAAAATCATATACATTTCTCAAAGATTCAATTTGATTTTCAATGAAGAAAATACTTTGTAAAGAAGCCATATTTCTATTTTGCAAATTCAGCAAGGTATCATTCAATTCGTGATATGCACATTGCAAATTATCATGTGAAAGACTATAATCAAGTTTGGTATTGTTTACCTCAAATTGAATATCATCATTCTCACAAAGAGGTTTTGAGCTTCCTTGATCAACTTCAAACCCTTCTCGGGTGCATTCATCATCATTTCCTTCCTCTAATAGGTTTTGATCCTTTTGCTCTCTATATGCATATTTCCAATAATCAAAATCATCACTTTCTTCTTCCAATGGATTTTGCTCTTCTTGCTCTTTGTATACATCCTTGTGCACAAACTCATCATTGACAAGATAAATAGTAATAAGAGTATCTCATTTATCTTTAGCATTCATGCAATGTTTAATCATAATATATGCATCATCTTATACACTTTTTCTAAGCATTTTCATAGCCTCAACATTGAAGACAAAACATCTTTTATTGAAATCATTCATGTATTCTTGTATTTTCAATGAAAAGTCTTTATTTACAGCATGCCACATGTAAAGAAGAATTGATTGAATAAAAACTTCCATTCTTTTCATCCAATATTCAAAATCTTCGCCATCAAAGAATGGTGGTTTATCATATTCAAAACCTTCCTTTTAAAAAAGATTTGGAAGCTCCAACAAGTATCTTTAACATTAGGCAGTTAAGCCTCTAATAGAGCACTAAGCTCTGATACCACTTGTTAGGAATGTGGCTTCCATACTCAAGATGGGAGGTGAATTGAGTATTACAAACTTTTCGCAAAAGCCCCTTCTAGTTTCTAAATTATCATTTCAAGCGAATTATAATATCTGAAAAGCTAATTGATTAATTCGAAAAATCCATAACATATAATCTATCACAATTATAGAACCTATACTAGCACATACAAGATATCAAAAAAGCAATTAAAGTGTTAGAAATAAATAGTTTGAGTTTAGAGAATTGCAAATACAATATATCCTCGTTCGGTCACCATCACTTATGACCTATGTCTAGACTAAAGCCGCTAGATCAATTTTTCACTAATTGCCAAGCTTCACAAGTGCTTCACAAACCTTTACAATCTTCCAAGACTTCAAGCTCTTTGATGCCTCATAACTTTCACTCCAAATTTACTTAGGTATTTGGGTACCTTTCAAACTCAATGGGTCTCACAACCCTCCAAACTCAAGAATACAAAGAAAGAAATGTTTGGAAATAAATATACACTGTCAAGTGTGGATATACAACTTGAAGCACTATGGGCATATGAATTTTCAAGATATGAGCTCAAATATGTTTGATCTTTGAAGGATAAGAAATAATATGCAAATGATAGTGTGGAATCTATCAAAATATCCTTAAGATGTGTAAGAATAGTGATCAAATCATTTTAGGGCCATAAGGAATGTATTTATAGTGATTTTGCCCAAAACTAGTCGTTACAGGCTTTCTGTCGCAGGGGGAATCGATTCTCATTCTTGGGGAATCGATTCCCAACGTTTCAAGAAAGAGGGAATCGATTCCCACAAGTAGGTAATCGATTACTACATGGGGTAATAGATTCCTATATGCAAGGAACTGATTCCCAGCCTGTTGGAAGGTTGGAAATTCAACAACAAGAACATCGTTTCATATTTTGGGCATAACTTGAGTTATTATTGTCGGATTGATGTTATCTTAGTCTCGTTGGAAAGATAAGAGAGAGATATACAACTTTTATGAAGAACACAATACCCAAATTGTAATAATCCAAATCAGTAAATTTAATAATTAGGAATTGTCCATAATTATAAGAGAATTATTAGTTCAGAAATCTAATTTTTTAGTTTAATTCACTTTTCAGATAAAAGTATAATTACAGATAGTTCGAGGTAAAACAATAATTTACAAAATTACCCAAAAATTATCAATAATCAGTGAATATCATATTTATGAAATTTATCAGTCATAACACATATTAGAAATATCAAGTCAATTGGCTAGAATATCAAGTTACTAAAAAAATGACAAGATGGTAATTCATTAAGTCCAATTTGTTGACTTTTTTAACCAAGTCTTAAGTTAATTAAGTAAGTCATTTAACCACTTAAGACATAATCATTTTCCACCATCTTCTTCTTCCACGATACTTAGGTAGTTTTAAGAGCAAAACTCCATTGTTGCATAAATCCTTAGGTGTCTTCATGGAAAATGCTTAGAATCCTCATAGGATCATATTCCACCAACAAGTTTCCATCAAGACCCATTGAAAAGTGAGATTTACTATTGAGAAAGTTTAGAGAAAATTGGTGTTTTTGGTACTTTCGGGAGTTTTAGGATCATTTCAAGCTAAAGGAATCATCATCTCCTCATTCTAAGACCATTAGTGGTGAGTAACTTTAAGTTAATCGAAGTTTCATGAAGATTTGAAATTCTAGGTTTTCATGTAATATAGATTTCAAAATTTTCATTTGAAGATGGATTTTGATGATTGATCATGTAGTTGTGTTCCAAGTGGTATTTTGGTTGTAGATCATACGTTGAATCAAGATATCAATTATTGATTGTTGGACAAAGAGGGTAAGTCATGAACAATTAGTTTGTGTTATTGTTTGAGCCAACGACGTGGTATTCAATGTGTAGTATGTAGTATTAATCACCTGCACACTATTGGTATAGGTTTTTCTTGGTGTGATAGTATGTGATTTTGTACATTTTACAGTTAGATAGCAGTTTTAGGAAGTCCATATTAGGTAAACTTTTGGACCTTGGGTTAGTCCCCTTGTGTGTTCCACCATACTCCATTGGAGTAATAGTTTCAGTGATGTGTTGTGTATAGTAGTACTAGAACATGGAATAATGCATTTCAGTGAACAGTTGATTTATATGTATGTATGTTCAATATACTCAATATCTTATATGGTCAGTAGAATTATTATCAGTAGTTACTTTCCTTGGACACGACCTACGAGACCTCCTTGGAGCTTAATACTTATGAGACTCGGTCTTCGGGAAATCTCATAAAAGTAACTAATCCGTAAGGACTTCCCTTGGACACAACCTTCGGGACCTCCATGGGGTGCAGATACCTTAGAGACTCAACCTTCGGGAAATCTCTTGGAAGTTCCATAGTACAGTATGTGACAGTTTATTATGTATGATGTTATGTATATTTTACTGTTGTTGCACAGTAAGTGAACTATAGGGTGGATTGATCCTCTGAGGATCTTAAGTTTACTGAGATTTTTATCTCACTCAGCGTTATAGGGAATATATTTCAGATATCTCCTTAGATGGAGTAGTAGCACCACATGGTAAAGGGCCATAAATAGCATGATAGTACAACATGTTAGAGACTGATTACTTTTGTGTTATGTAATCAGATTATGCAGACATTTTATGATATATGTATTTTATCAGTTTACAGTTCAGTTATATGCTCATGTATAATTCTTATGTACATTTGATATAGTACCTTGTATTAGACTTATGTAATCTCAATCATTTTAGTGTATATGTAATTGAGGTTATTCATATGTGTAATGAAGATGAATGTCATGTTTAAGGCATTTCTTGATTTACAAGTTATGTAATATGATGGACATATGTATGTTTGAGACATAATTAAATAGAAAATATAAGAGCATTAAAAAGCATAAAAGCATGCAAAAATAGAAAATTATTAACTAAAAAAGAAGGTAAGTAGACTTACCTCAAATGTGACAAAGCTTGGTGTATGGAGCCAAGTTGTGGAGAATCATCTTAATTCTCTTCAAAAAAAAAAAAAATTACTATGACACAAGCTTAGTATTAAGCCCAAGTATCTTTTTTGTAACTCTTGAAATAGTCAGTGGCGGACACAGAAAATTATATGAAGGGGGTGAAAATTTAACAAATCCAACTTATAGAATTTTAAATAAAATATAATTTAACAAGTATACTAAATTGACGAATTTTACATAAATTACTTCATTGCTATGTGCCATGTCAACAATGAAAAGTAGGAGAATCACAATCTTAAACCAAAAAACATGTACAGGGGTCTCAAGAGATGCACCCATTAAATAATTTTAATAACAAATATAATCACATAACTAAAATAAATCCAAAAGGAGGGGGAAGCTCGTAGAACCCAAATTAGGCGAGCACCTAAAACTAACATCATAAAGTTCCGTAATGCCCACATCACTACAGGCCCATATACTTCAGTTATCAAGCACCATAAAGCTAAACAAATAAATTCCAAAAATTATTGCAAACTATAATTATTTTATACCCATTTTTTTCTTTCACTTTCTGTTGGTTTTTGAGCATTCGAACAACATGAAACTACAAAAAGATCACAACTTTACAAAGAGAAAGTGAAAATACTCACAACAAGAAAATGGGTATCAATCTTCTTTCTCATGCTAACAGATTTTGGGTATCAAATGAAGCAAAAGAAAGAGACTCAGAAAGTGAAGTCGAAAGCTTTGAACAAAAAGACTGTACCGATCATCAACAAGATGAAATCAATGCAACTCATTTCAGCTCCAAAGGGCACACACTACTAGTTTTGCTAAAGTAACCCACCAGTTATGAAAACTGAAATATACTATGTATTTTTTTGGAGATGTAGACATTTTTTTCAGATTTTAGAGGGAGACGACCGCCCATGCACGCCCCCCATGTAGGTCCGCCCTTGGTAATAGTCGTCTTCTTTTTTTTTTTGTCTAACACATAAGGATGGGGCTTCTTATATAGAGGGGAAGGGAGGAAAAGGAGCAAGGGCTCTTCAATGTAGGAATTCAAATGGAAGGGATGTGACTTCTACTCATGTGGGACTTCAATGTTCAAGTAGAACCATTTCTTTTTTCCCTTTATTTTCTTTGATGTTTTTCGCTATCATCTACAAAAATAGGCGTTCACACACACTTATTTTTAAATTCTATTAAAATTTAAAAAATGTAAACTTAAAAATAATTAAGGGAATAAAAAATTTAAAATTATTGAAGAAAAACAGAGAATCATATCAAGTAAAATTATAAAAAATATAATTAATTTAAAAGATTTAAATTTAAAATTTTCAAAAAAAAATGGAAACTAAAACAAATGAAAGAACAAGCTACTTTCTATATAATATACTCTATCTTAATATACAAAAATAGATAGCTGATAATTTTCCTAAAAAAAATAGATAGCTGATAATTTTCCTAAAAAAAAAATAGATAGTTGATATTAATTATTATGAAAAACTTCAAAAATCCCCCTACAAGTTTTCTCAATATCACTTAGCACCCTCCCCAAAAAAAATTTTCATTTACCCCCTACTTAAAATTTCTTTATCATTTACCCCCTAATTTGATTTTCCATCCAAAATTTTGTTAACAGAGTCTAATTTTTAAAAAAATACCAAAATTACTCTTAATAGAAAAAAGAAAAACATAATTTTCTCACAAACGCAATTTTAGACGAACTCACGAAATGTTTTCTTTAAGTTAGCCTTATTAGAATTAGTAATTATTAAAATTGTTTCCTACAAATCCAGTTGTTATTAAACACTGCACTCACAATTGTTGGTGCCGTTGTTTAAATAAAATGATTAAAGAGGTATCACCTCAGCAGGTTTAGATCTTCCCTTTTCTGTTATAAGCTTTTCTGCTATCATATGACCAACAAATCTTACTTTATAGATTTACTTAGAGCCTCACTTTATTTTGCTTGCACAGCAACTGAAAAACTTTATGTTCTGTGCTTTATATATGTCTTGCTTTTCCCTTAATCATATGATATTACCAAGCAAACATGCAGAAGATGTTATTTCGTTGTTTTCTGTGTCGTTGAGAGTAGAGGGAGGATTCAATCGTTGATTTACATTCATGTCTTGCTTATGTGAGTTTGTCTAAAACTGCGTTTATGAAGAAATTATGTTTTTCTTTTTTCTATTAAGGGTAATTTTGGTACTTTTTAAAAAATTTAACTCTGTTAACAAAATTTTGGATGAAAAATCTAATTAGGGGATAAGTGATAAAGAAATTTTAAGTAAAAAGATAAATGATTAAAAATTTCAGGGAGAGAGTTAAGTGATTTTGAAAAAACTTGTAGGGATTTTTTTGAAGTTTTTCTTAATTATTACGATAACCATTTTTATTAAATGAAATTTATAGTTCAATATCTTTGTTCATTAATGCATCCATCTCACACATAGTTGTTCCATATACGTTATGTTATTTGGAGCATTACAACCAAACACTACGAAGGTCTGACACAACTGAAAATGAAAGAAGCAAAAATGAGATTGAGAAAGTAAAGAGGGAGTACCCTTATACGTTTGTTTCATAAAGGATCAAGCCAACTGAATAAAGACAAGGGTGGCTGCTTTATATCTAAATTTTCCTTTTTAAATAATTTTTTTAAAAGTAAACTCCTATTTTAAACTCTCCAAATATTAGGATGGTAATTTTGAACGCAACACGAAAAAATCATATTGGAATTTATTTGTTTTTATATTCGTGTCATCTTTATGCTGATAAAAATTGACGTTTTCAAAATCGTGTCATTTTTTGTTGACAAAAATTGACAAGAAAAAAATTTATATTGGATTGCATGTCAACTTGTAAACATGAAATTGATCTACATTAATTATCTTCTAGGTTATTTGTAATTTTGTATGATGTCATACAGTGTCAGCATGACATTAGTGAAATCAACATTCAAAATATACAGGTTATTTGTATCTTATCATATTGCATCAAATTGCATAATAAGTGATATACTTGCGGTTAGTGAATTATTCATATTGTGTCGTGTCAACACGCAAAATAAATGAATTTGCATTATATTCATATTGAGTGTATTTATATTCATATTTATATAAAATTTTTATTATATCTTGTTATGTCAACCTGAATTGTTACCCAAATATACAATTGGAGTCACTTTTAATCCTTTTTGGAAAACTAATTTAATGTCAAAAATTGGTATTAGAAGGCTAATTTGAAGTCCAATTAACTTTGAAGGACTAATTTAATGTACACATAATTAAATAACCATTTTAATATATTCACGTTAAATTCATAAAGGGTAATGAAAATTGGTGTCAATTTTTTTTTTTTTTCATTCCTGAGTAGAAGTAAATCTGTGGGCCGTGAGTTGAATTCAAATTGTAAAGTCATTTTGTCTACATTTTAGCGTGTTTTTTGTGTGTTCACACACCTGGTCATAAATTTCCTTTGTAACCAAAAGTTTTTAAAAAAAATTGGGGTAAATTTTTTTTTTTTTTTTCATTTTTTAGTTTTCACTCATATTAATCAATGGAGATAATGTATAAGTTTGATTTAATTAAACTTTTTTTGTTAATTTACTAATTGAATTTTTTACCGCCATTATTAGCATATTTTTAATTATATCATATGTTATACTCAGTTTCTTCTATATTATTATAGAATTAGACGAGGTTACAGCGCTAGTCAACAAATGTGATAACATGAGCTTATACATAATCTTGCATTAATCTTTTTAATAAGACATGCAAGATTATATGCCCATGATGATATGTCATGTTCTTTTCAAAAAGAGATTGAGATTTCCGTGTAATACTTGAGATCAACGAAGTTTCATTGATTTCTCTCGCAACAACTTCTTTTGGCTACCTTAGTTGGTGGAATATAAAAATATTCTTTTAGGTATATGAACAACATAGAGATCTTTATAAGATCTTATAAATGTTATAATATCCTGCATTTATTTAAATTAAGTTATAACATCTTATAAATCACCTAAACTCCTCACAATTAGTCACCTAATAATTTTGGAGATAAACTCCAAAACAGTAACGTCAATCGTTGTTTCACCTCAACGCATTGATTCAGACTCCTGAGCTTTGAGTAATTAAGATGAACAACCACGCCTAATCACGATCTAACCCCCAAGAGTATTTCCACTTTCACTACACATTTTTTAGATTGTACATGCATTATGAGAGTTTTTCTATATTTCACTAATAAAATTCCATATTTTACATGTTTATCTTTCACTAAACATATTGGTTCACTAGAATCTCTTAACTCCTGTATAAGAATAAAAAGTTTTATTCTCTATTTCAATCGTTAATTTTTGTGCATTTGGTGGTAGTAACTTATTAAGAATTAATAATTAATTAATAAATATAATTTAATAAATTATAGTGTCAAATACACGAAGATAAATAATTGAGAGAGAATTAAGATTTTTTATTCTCAATATATTAGAAAAATTGGGTTTTTGTGCATTTTTTATTCTCTTATATATGGGGAAATTGGGTTTCCAGTTACTGGATATTAGGCTTTGTCCAATTACCGCATTATAACTACGTATTCCCTGAAATATATAGTTATAATATTAAAGTTGAACTCTTTTTTTTTCTCTCTCTCTTCATAAACTTGTTTGATGACGTGGAAAGTGAAAAAAAATACAACTTTAATATTATAGCTATGTGTTCTCGAGAATACATAGTTATAATGCAGTGACTGGACAAAATCTTATATTTAGTGATTGGACACTAGATGGACCCTATATACATATATATATATATATATATGACAGGATCGTTTGACACTGGTGTTAAACTCTTTAATTTGACATCAAATCTTAACCGTTGATTTCCATGAATCTAACGGTCATAATTTATTATGTCACACTTATTAATTAATTATTAATTTCTAATAAATTAAAATCGTCAGATTGACAAAAATCAATAGTTAAAATTTAGTGTCAAACTTTTTAATTTGACATCGATATCAAATGATGTTATCCATATATTTATATATATAAGCCCCCACCACCATGTTGGACATTTTACCTTTCTAATTTAAGCAACCATCAATAATGGAGCTTAATATCTTAAGTGAGCTTCATTTTTCCTTGTTAAACACATTGGATATTATAATCAATCGCTTGATTTAAAAACTGTTGCATGGTTATCTAATTTGAACAACGCCATTGTATTCAATCATGACCTTTTGAATTAGTGTGGCTTGGAGTTCTGAATGTTTTCAACATTCTTAATAAGAAATAATAATCAATTAATAGCATCACTATTAGAACATACTAGAATACAACCAAAAACAAAATGACGCGATGATGCGTGTGTAATATGGTACCAAACTCCATGAAATGATATATGGGGCTGCCATCTTCAACACGCAAGTAGCAATGATATACTTGAAGAAGGGTAATTGGACAACATATTTCGGTATCTGATACCCCTAAGTGGCACTGTATCTTTATATGATGTGACATAAAGTATGACTAATCGATTACAATATGGAATCATTTTATAATTATATTAAGAGTTTAAAGTTTCTCAAATTATTTTAAATAATTTTATTTAATATTTATCAAAATATATATATATATATATATATATATATATAAGTGTATGGAGTTTATATTTTTTTTTCTCTTTATATGGGTTGATATGAATCCCACATATTTTTTTGCGTAAATATTAGATAAAGTTATCTGAAGTAATTTTAAATTTATTAAATTAATCATATTTTATATTATATCAATTGAAGTAGGATTAAGGATAATGTAGAATTTAAACATAAAAGAATGAAAAGCCAAGTGCCATGGACTCATATAATGGCCCGACCAGTTTTGGAGAATAGGTCTTATTTTATAAATAAAAGGTTAAGCTATAATTTTCTTGAAACCCTAATATTTTTAGTACAGACTCTGGGTGTACGGTGATCGGATATCATATGCGGTTGTGTAAACATTCACCGTCTATAGTTGTCTCCTCCGTAGAGATTACCAGTTCACAAATCCTAAACACCAAGTATTGAGATATGGAAAATTCAAAATTAAAAAAAAAAAAAAAAAGACTTTTTGACTTTGTGAAACCTTTCAAATCTCATTCTTATCTGCTGAATTTAGAGGAAAACATCAAAAGGAAAAGACAATGGTTCTGAGTGTAAATTGGATCGAAGCAGACAATCAAAATTCAAATGGTAGTGGTTGTATATTGACGGTGTCATTGTGTATATGATTAGTATAATAATTATATCAATCATGACCAAAGCATGGAAATGTTTATTAGTATTAGGATGAAGTCTTTGGTGGGGGTGGTAGTGGCGGTGTGCGTATGTGCTCTCTTCTTTGCCTAATGAAACTTCGCATCCTACTTTTCTTGATACTCTCTACACATACGTATCCACCTCCACCACTTTTTCTCTAATAAGATATTCATTTTTGGGGTTCCTGACTGCAAGTCCAACACTTGAAATTGATCCATATAATTATGGTTTTGTTGGCAAATCCTCCATTCCCAACAAAAATTTGACCAATCACGCTAAGGTTGAGAAATTGCTGAGTCACGGTGAAACTTAGTCTTTGATTACTAGTGTAAACATTAACATATAAGTGGGATTTGTTAATTGTCAATGATGAGAATTGATTTTCCATACTTATCTCAACCTCCACAATTTGAGGCTTTATGGGTGCAAAAAAGGAGCCCGATTCAGATTCCATATGCAATGACTTCAACATTTTTTTTTTCTTTTAAAGCCATTATAAAGGTTTGCGTTTGAGAACGTGTTTGATTTGTCAAGCTCATTATATTGCAACAAGTTCAAACAACTACGATGAGTCAATTTCCTTTTACGCGCATCAATTAAAACAGAAGTGCAGGTGTCTCTTATTCGTAAAGTGATTAGGGTGAATGTGTTATTAGATTATACTCAAAACAGATTTAACCTATTTGTTATTTTAATTTTAAATGTCAAAATTATATATCTTTTTAAGCAATATTATTTATTTCAAAGAGAACAATTCAATTACGGTATTCCCAGGGAAAAGATGATTATTAGAAACTTATGACTTGGATGCCAATATAATTTGAACAGGCATTAGACCCTAGATTAGAGCTCCTCCTTAGCATTAGAGCTTTACGCTTCCACGAACAAAGAAAGGATGGATAGCTGTAAAAGTTTTTTTTTATTATTATTTTAACTTTAAAACCCGTATCAGATAAATCGACCATAAAAAAGTGACCAAATCATTGAAGGGTTAGAAGCCCAAGTTTAAATGTAAATGCTTCCCCTGAATAGATTGTGAATACCCCCAACAACAAAAAAATAAACTCCCTTTCTTTTTCATACTCACAATATATAAGTAACCCATGGTATACTCACAAGAAAACCTGTGACGACCTTCAACAAAAAGGTACCGGTACCCAAAACCGACACAGGTGGATGGGTTAATCGGATATCAAGTCACTTGACATAGTTTATCCATTTTTAATCAATTAAATAAAAAATATATATATCCAAAATGATGTAATTTTTTATGACAAGACGGTCAAGTGACATGACAAATAATTAATCCATATATATATATATATATATATATATATATATATATATATATATAGAGGCAGGATCCTTTGACACCGGTGTCAAAGGAAAAGTGACACCTCATCTAAGAGCCGTTAGATTACAAAAAATCAATGGTGTAACATGCTTACAAATCAGAATCGTTGATTTTTTTTAATCTAACGGCTCTCAGATCCGGTGTCAAACTTTTTTTTTTGACACCGGTGTCAAAGGATCCTGTCTCATATATATATATATATATATATATATATATATATATATATATATATATGTGAGATCCACTTACAAAAAAGTCTTATACCAATTTTAACTATTGATTCTCTTACATCTAAGAATGTAAATGGATATTTACAAAAAAAAAGAATGTAAATGAATTAGACCGGACTACAGAAACCTACGGCCTAACCTATATTAAGCCAGTCTTGACCATTACAAGTAATAAAATAGATTTATAAAAAAATCTATTTAAAAAACAGATCATAGGCTTTTTTTGTACGTGTCGGGCCTATAAGTCTACAGGCCAGCCTATGTCATATTATTTATAAAATTATTATTTTAATAAATTTGAATAATAAAGTAATATTATTTTAGTTATTTTTTTAATTGTTGAATATTTAATAAGCTTAAACAGGCTAACAGGCCTAGGCCAAGGCTTTGATTTTTTAAATATAGGTCAGACCAGACTTGTAATTTAAGGTCTACACAAGCTAATAAGAGAGGCCAAACACAATATTTTTTACACAGGCCTGACCTATTTAAGCCAAAGTCTAGCCTAACCTAACCTATTTACATCCCTACTTAAGCTCATATAATCCAATAAATTAAAATTGTTGGATATAAGTCAAATCAACCGCCAAAATTAAAATTGTAATTTTAGCCAGGTGTAAAACACACACATATACACAGGGGGAAAGGACATCAAATGAGTTGGTCATCGTATTCGTGTCAACTCTCAAGAAAGAATAACAAGACAGTAATTTCTGATTCATAGCTACTCATTCAAACCCTAGCTAGTACCGATTTACAGGTCAAAGACAAGCCCTTGTACAAATTCTATAGAAGAGCTGAAAATTCTACATCCACTTTCTGATTAAGACTTTTACATTCGCTACAATGAGGAACATATCTTGGTTTTCAAGGAACTACAAGCATCTTATTAAATGAATTACAAAGCCTGTTAGAGTGTCATCCAATAAACCTGATGTATGTAGAGTCACCAAGGTGAGTTCCCAGCAGTTGTGTCATTTCCAGACGGTTCACCGGGTGAATTAAGCAAAAGCCCAAGCCTAGCTTTGTACCTATCGATACGTTGTGACCGTTCTTCCCTTAATCTACAAGCAGCATAGAACAGTAATTATAACATTGTTAATATATGATGTTTATTTCATCCTGAAGTAGGGTTTATCCTTAAAAAATTATGAGGCTGCATGCATGCTTTCCAAAACCATAAAAGTTTTTAAAATTTTCCACACTCAACCCAAAGGTTCAAACTAAGCATTCTAACAGAAAAATAAAATGGGAGTCATTGCTCTAATGCAGGATTGAAAATGAAGCACACAAAATATGCATATCCTTGAAAAACAATCTGTTTCAATATTTCAATTAAATATTATGACAAAAATAAGTTAACATAAGAGGCGTAATTCCAATTTACAAGATGTTTCGACATCATGCCATATGAAAGGCTATACAAGTCCAAATATAGATTGATTTAGAGAAAACAGAGAAGGGAACAAATTCACATAATTTCACAATGAAAAAACGCATATGCTTGAAGAAAATAAAAATATATTTCAATAGGATTTAAATTTGAACCAATATTAGCATAAATTTTTTTTGCACCATTATTCGATGATGTGTGAGCGCACATGATTAAAAGAGTTAAACTTCCTAGGTAGAAATTGTAACAGCCAAACTTGATGATAGTATAAAGAAGTTTCATACGTTAAAACCAATTCGATATTGCAACTAGGATTGTGATAAACAAGTGCACGGTATTGAAGCGCCAAATTTAAAGGATTCTAGTGCGAGTGAATAAATACTATAGGATCAATATCAAGTGGCAAGAAGTCCCTATAATGTATGTCATCAAAGGTAAAAGAGGAAATCATCACAAAGTTTACTTAATTGTGGCCTTTGTTGCTTCTTTTTTATAATGGAACTTAGAGAGATTCGCAATTAAAGAGAAGAAAAAGCAATATGTTGTATTTAATGCTTTGGCAATGAGAAAAACAAAGCTCCATACCGATGGAGTGATGAATTATTATTTTCAGAATTCAGAATTACATTCATGAGGTGTTCTCTTATATTTATGTACATAGAACTTACAAATAATGTATACAAATAGACACATTTACATAAATACAATAATGTTTATAAGGTGATAAATATGCAAAGTGCAGGAAATCCCATAAGAATAATATTCAAACTGCAGACATATTATAGAAATTGGAAAACCAAAGGCTTTTAGCAAATATTCGTCATATTTAAGTAATTAAAGTATTTCTTCAGTCTGGGTTTCCAGTTTCCTAGCAAAGTTCATATGCTATGAGTTTTAGTTATTACAAAAGCAACTAAATGGCATTGACTTTTATATCAATCAACATGGACCTTTTAAGATCTTGAGCCGAATTTTAAACTCAAGAATTAGAATGATTTACAATTGCTATAATTTGGATTCACAATTTCACGTAACCTGTATGGTTCATCGACAACCTTCAGTAGATAACAATATGTTACAACTTATAATGCACTATATGCAATGTTCTAACCAAAGCCATAAGTAGATGATGAATAAATAAACCAAAAGGTGAAAGGGAGGGTTAAAAAAACAAAACTTACCTTGCTCTAACCCTTTTGGCACGTTTAATATGTCTCATCAATAGATCTTCTGGTGATATTTCCTCAACAGGCTTCTCATTCTGGAATCAGAGATGAGTATAACTCAGCAAATTTGGATTAATAGGATCAAAGTCTTGACATGGAATTGAAGTGAAGGAACTCTAATTTCAACAGAAGCATTACTCAAAAAAAAAAAAATATGCATGAGCACTGCACTATCCTATAAAACTTACTCAACAACACAACTTGTGTCAAAGAAATGGCTATTTTCCATTAAAAAAAGATTTCACTTTCACAAATTAGTTGATTGCTTTATAATATAAGCAGTTAACCAGAAACCCAACCTCCTCCTGCTCATCTTCATCATTTTCATCTTCATTCTCATTTGACATATAACTAGCCTCCATAGATGGAGGCGATGGTTTGGGAAGTGCCTTCATTACATCTTTCTTCTGTGGCTGTCAAGTACAGTGAAGCACAAGACAATAAACAACACATCAGGAACAAAAAACAGACGCATATAAAATATTCATCCTCCAAAAGCAAGTTATTGATCATAACATCCTAATCCTTAAACTCTGTACTATGGGAAAATTGCAAAGGAACAAAGCATAATTGCCATATTATTTGTAGCCAATTTTGAGAAGACCAGTTGGAAGAAAATTATAGAGATAAACTTTCCAATAACATTGTTAAGAAAACACAAAGCAAATAGATCATCCCCAATAATCTTATGTTAGGCTTCCGAATAAAACCATGTATTTTTCCATTCTAAGAAAAGAAAAACTAAGAGACGAAAAAATGGGCATACATGCAATTAACATCATTTCCTCAAAGTTTTGAAGTAAATAACATCAAACTAGACACAGAGAAGAATGAATATTTAGTAAGTCATCATTGCATGCTTCTCAGAAGCAGATTCCAAATTCTTAAAAAGGAAGTACCAATATATAACTCAAACCTGGATTTCTTCATTTATACCATTTCTCAACCATGATCTACAAAGTGCATACAGAGAAGCATCCTTTGTTAATTGGACCTAAAAAATTGAAATATAGCATTATTACCACAACAAAAAGGAAAAATACCACCCAATAAAGCTAAGATTTTGGCTCAAGGTACTAACTCATAGTCATAACCAACAATACAGGAAAATTTTCCAACTAAAATCATTGCTCTATATTTTATTAAAAATTACTTATCCATTGGGCTTTATATTTAGTCACAAAACTGTTAAGGTTGTATATAATTGGGAAATTCTCTGTCTACAGAAATTAGGATTCTTAGACCCTTTATTACTAGTCCCATTGTAATGTTATTGTTAACTTGCACTCTAGTTTCAGCCCAGGCTAAAAAGTAAATTATTGATATCTTGGTCTAATATGCTCCCAATTCCTGCTTCTTTTTACCTGTCTGTCACTTTTCTCCTTAACTTGTCTTCTTCTTATCTTCTTCATCTCACTTCCCTAAGTTTTTGCAGAGTTATGCATCAATTTAACAAAACTCCTCTATTGAACATTACAAATTATTTTAAGAAACAATAAGTAGAATGAAATGAAATAAAAGTAATCCTTACATAGCTAGTTATCTTATCAAATTTCGATGAACAACGGAGGCAAATAGCAAATCATATTGAATCATATATATGTTATTAAATAATAAGGAAATGACAGACACATATGTTGAAATATGTGCGTCTCAATAGCACAATAGAGGCTCTATTATATAGATATAACAATAACATAACAATAATTTAACAATATGGGACTTCATCCCTCACAGTATTATCAATCTATTTATAATATTTCCAACACTTCCCCTCAAGCTAAAGCTAACTAAACTTTTAGACTTGTTGCAAATAAAACTTCAAAAATGAAAAATAACCACCAATATGATTTGGGAGAAAGACCAGGGCTAGAGTGCATATCTGGGACAAGGACCTATGGGTCCAGGCTACACATGGGACACAAACCAATGGGACTGATACGGCCCATATCCTAGGGTATACATGCGCAGCAGAAATAGGGCCTAAGCCCAAGCAAGTCCAGCTACTGAATCAGCTAGCTGAGAGTATGTTAGGGAAGGAAGGTTCTAGTACGGGTATGCAACTGAAAACTGTTGAGGAAGAGGCGGGAAAGTTAGCTGAATAAGAGGAGGGAATGAGAAGCATGAGGGATCATCTTGGATCTTGGCATTGGGCCGGAACTTGGGAGAGACTAGGGCCTCTCGAATTGCTCTAGAACTATCATTGTTATTGTCTATCATTGTTATCGTATCTTTTCCATTTCTGTAATTGTCTTTGTTAATTGTCTCTTCCTTTACTGTTATTGTAATTTCCATAGCAACATAATCTCTCTGTTATTGTAATAGTTGCACTGAACTTGTATCGATTTGTTCATTTCAATATACTGTTCTTGAGTGTCTCTGGAATTGTTTGGTTGATGATACAAGCCCAACTCAACAGGTATACTCACGTAGAAGGTCAAGGCCCAAATGGAACAGGCTGAGTCAGCAAGGAAGTCGTTAGAGGGAGGAGGTTCACACATGGTTTCAGTTGCTAAACAGAATACAATTAGTGGGTGAGTAAGAAAAGGTGGGATATAAAGGGATCACGTGGGAAAGGGAGGGATTGGATCTGGAATTGGATGGGAATTGGGAGAGACTAGAGCCTCTCGAATGCTCTAGAGTTATCATCGTTATTGTCTACTTGCTTTACTGTAATTTTCTTTTCGCTACTGTCATTGAAAGGTCTCATAGGAATACTTGTCTTTGTTATTGTAATTGTCCAGTAAACTTCTACTGCTGATTTGCATTAATATATTGTTTCTCGAGGTACTTTCATAACAGTTTTGTTGACCCCTATCAAGTTGGTATCAGAGCTATAGATGGTATCTACGTGAGAAATGGAGAACCGCTAAGAAACGATGGAGGAGAGTCATCAGGAGGTGTTAAGGAGACTGGGCACAACGGAGAAGGGCCAAACTGAAATTCTCCAGCTTGAGAATTTGGCTCAACGGGTGGCAGAATTGGTCACAACGGGAATTGAACGATGAGGGATCAGTGGACCGATGGGTTCAACGTCATAATCAGATGGAGAGGGGCCTGAGACGATTAGAGGTCCCCATTTTTTCCGGGCAAGACGCTTACAGTTGGCTAAACCGTGATGAAAGATACTTCGTTGTCAACGGTGTTGCTGAGGAAGACAAGCTACCAGCGGTGTTGGTTGTATTGGACAGCCTTGAATTGGTTCCAGAGGTGGGATATTAACACCACAAATGCCGATTGGGGAATGTTTCGACGAGATTTGATAAGCAGGTTCTAGCCAGAAGACGCCTTGGAGAACCCTCATAGATCCCTGTACAATCTTAAGCAAACTGGGTCAATGGTGGAGTTCAGAGTCGAATTTGAAAGAGTGGTGGGTGCATTGAGGTTCGAAGACAAAGAGTTGCTGAAAAGCGCTTGGCTCAATGGGATCAAGGCCAGCATCCGAGAAGAATTGTTGATGAACCCGACGTTAAGGCTGGCGGACATGATGAAAATGTCCTTGAAGATCGAAAGACCAAACTCAGCATTGATGGAAGAAGGGTGGGAAGTTGTGCGAACATCATCGTTTAGGCCCAAGGGTTGTCAGGTTTGCAAGCAGCGTTTAGGCCAAGGTGAAAAAATAGGCCCATTTCGACTGGAACTATCCAATCTGTTCCAAAAGGGGCCCAATCAGCCTATTCCAATGTGGCTTACCCTAATTCTAAATCGATCGAGGCGAGTAAAGGTAATAGGGTTGGATGTTGTATCTATTTGACTTAGCAGGGTTGGATGTTGTCCTCGGTTTAGATTGGCTTTCAAAATGGAAGTTGGCGCGTATGTGTCGATTATAGGGCCATCAACAGGTTGATAATTCCTAATAAGTTTCTCATGCCTTAATCGAGGAGTTGCTGGATAAGGTGGGGGACTCTCAGGTTTTCTCTAAGCTGGATTTGAAGTCCAGTTACCACCAAATCTGGATGAGGGAGGAAGACATTCCCAAGACGGCATTCCGTACTCGCGAAGGCCACATTATGAATACCTAGTCATGCCCTTTGGGTTGACCAACGCGCCATCTTCCTTTCATGCATTAATGAATGAGGTATTGTGTCCGTTCCTGCGAAAATTTGAGCTGGTTTTATTGGACGACATTCTGGTCTAAAATCAAGATAAAGGACAACATTTGGGGCATTTACGAAGGGTTTTGGAGGCGTTGAGAAATAACCAATTGAAGGCTAAACCAGAAGAAATGTAGTTTTGGGCTGGAATAGATCGAGTATTTAGGGCATGTGATTTCAGCAAAAGGGGTGATGGCAGACCCACAAAAGGTGCGGGCTATGGTTGACTGACTTGTCCTAAAAGCAATAAAGGGGCCGAGGAGGAGCAGAAATGGTGCTCTAAATTGTTTGGTTTTGACTTCGAAATACAGTATCAGCCGGGTAAAGAAAATGTGGTGGTGCACGCCCTGTCTAGGAGTAAGTCGTTTATGGCTTTGTCTTAAGTTCAACCTTCTTACTTAGCTGATTTGGAGCAAGAGGTGCAAGTTGATCCAAATCTTCGTTTGGTTGTACAGGATCTTCTGGTAAATCCGACAGCCCAACCAGGTTTCGAATTGAAAGGGGGTAGGTTGTTCTTTAAGGGATAGCTGGTCATTCCTAAGACGTCCAATTTAATTCCTAGCATCTTGAAGGAATTTCATAATTCATGTCTTGGCGATCACTCCAGTTATTTTCGCACCTTCAAAAGGATTGCTGGAGTCATGTCATGGGAGGGGATGAAAAGGGATATTCAGAGGTATGTGGCAGCCTGTTCTGTATGTCAGCAACACAAGGTGCAAAATCTCTCTCCTGCCGGACTAATCCAACTGTTGCCAATTCCTTCCACTGTTTGGGCTGACATCTCCATGGACTTTGTGGGGGGTTTACCCAAGTCTATGGGGAAAGATACTATAGTTGTAGTGGTGGACAGATTGTCCAAGTACGCACATTTTATTCCCCTTAGTCATCCGTTTTCAACTATTGACGTGGCAGAAGTATTTCTTAAGGAGGTGGTCAAATTACATGGGTTTCCCCAATCCATTGTCTCAGATCGGGATAAGGTGTTTCTTAGTTCATTTTGGGCTGCAGTATAACACAGCATATCATCCGCAGCCCAATGGCCAAACGGAGGTCGTGAATCAAAGCTTGGAGGTTTACCTACGCTGTTTGTGCAGTCCCAAACCGAAGACTTGGATGAGGTGGTTACACTGGGCTGAATTTTAGTACAACACCACATTTAAAGACTCTACATGTATGACTCCTTTTAAGGCTCTATATGGTTGTGACCCACCCCCATTAATTCGGGCAGATCAGTCCTCTTCACTCATTGATTAAAAAAACCGATGGCTTCAGGAGAGGGATGTGATCATTGTTGATCTCAAGCACAACCTGGTGTTAGCTTAGGACAGAATGAAAGCTCAAGCTAATAAACTCAGGAGGGACGTGGAATTTACTGTGGGGGATTTGGTGTACCTCCGTATGCAACCTTATAGGCTGAAATCTCTGACCAAACGGGTAAATGAGAAGTTAAGATCCCGTTTTTATAGCCCATATCCAATTTTAGAAAGGATTGGTGCTTCTACTTATAAATTGGCGTTACTGGATTCTTGCAAAATACATCCGATGTTCCATGCTTCTTTACTAAAAAAAGCCGTTGTTGTTCCAGCAATGGCACAGCCACTTCCCGACCAACTTACTGCAGAATGGGAACTTTGTGTGGAACCACAGGAGGTGGTGCAACGGAGACATCTATCAGAGGAGCTTTGGAGGTACTTGTCAAGTGGCGACACCTTCCGTCTTTCGAGAACACATGGGAGTAGTTCGCTGCTATGCAAAAGCAGTTTCCAACCTTTGACCTTGAGGACAAGGTCCTTAAATTGGGGGGGAGTATTGATACAGGCCCAACTCAGTAGGTATACTCATGTAGAAGGTTCAAGGCCCAAATGGAACAGGCGGAGTCAGCAAGGAAGTAGTTAGAGGGAGGAGGTTCACGCATGGTTTCAGTTGCTGAACAGAATACAGTTAGTGGGTGAGTAAGGAAAGGTGAGAGATATAAGGGGATCATGTGGGAAAGGGAAGGATCATCTTGGATCTAGAATTGGATGAGAATTGGGAGAGACTAGAGCCTCTCGAATGCTCTAGAGTTATCATCGTTAGTCTATTTGCTTTTTTTGTTAATGTCATTGTAAGGTCTCATAGGAATACATGTCTCTGTTATTGTAATTGTCCAGTAAACTTGAACTACTGAGTTGCATTAATATTTCTCAAGGTACTTTCATAACAGTATTGTTGATCTCTATCAAGGGCCCAACTACATTTGGGATAGGACTGACAAGCCAAGATGCAATTAGGACAACATCCGGTGCAAGACTGTAAGTGGAAAAAATTCCGACTAGACCATATTGCAACTGGGACAAAGACCAACATGGTCAAATCGCAATTGGGATAAATTTGTCCCCTCAATGAGATGCTAGCATTGAAAAAGAACCAAAAATCTCAACGAAAAATTTTTCAGGCAATGACAAATAGTAGCTGGCAGCCGAGACAGTTGCCAGAGGGTCAGCATGAGACATTGGAAACTGAAGTGACAACATGGTTTCTGGATGGATTTTATCACATGTGGCCAGTTCTTCCACCAGGACATTGAACAAAATTGCCTCTCATCAGCGGAGGCTCTATTAAATAATCTGACTATAAGAAATACAAAATAATAATTTAACAATGTGGGACTTCATCCCTCACATTATTATCAACCTATTTAAAACATTTCCAACATATGTAATGCATACAAGGCTAAATAATGAAACTAATGAAAGAACAGAGATATAGAAAAGAAGGAAAGAATCGTATGTGCCAAATACATGTAGATAGTAGAATATTATTTTACTTTGGTGGGAGTCCTTTGGGCTAATAATGAAACTTCCTTTGCTGCCACTAAGTTCTATTATATGCTTTTTACTTTTTAATGCTACACATAAGAAAACAGATTATTTAATTTTACAAAGAAGAAAAGAATGGAAGGCCATCAGCTTAATGGAGGCTTACGGTACATGGATCATACCCACTAAAAGTTTAAAAAGACAAGTTTAAAAAGACAAGTTTAACTTAAAAAAGAAATTAAAACAAGAAGTCAAAATAAGATTAGTAGACAGTAATATAGATATGGTTAGGCGTGACAAGGATATACAGTGCAAGAGATGAATAATTCAAACAAGCACTTGCAATCTATTGAGACTTCAGAGCCACAGGAGGTCATGACACGCACACAGAGAGGCAGAGCATAGTATAGTCGCAAATTAAATGTGGATGAAATCATTAAGAGCTCTACTGTAAGATATATTCAACTCAAAGGATGTGAAATAAGAGAATTTGGACTCACTTTTCTGTCTCTGATAATACAAAAATTATCATCTTTGCTTCTTTCCCTAAGAAACACATAAGAGATATCAATTCAACTCCATTACCAAAAGAAGAAAAATGCAAAACGCCAAAATGAATACAAATCACACATCATTCAAAAATCCACCTTGTATTTGTATCATTGCAGCCACTGATATCTGAAACCTTAGATCGAGGAGAAGCCTAAAAAAAAGGAAAGAAACACTTTAAAACACATTATAATATTCTCAATACATCAACCAACACCAAATGTAAGCTCAAAAGAAGCCAGTGATCCTGATGGCAAAAGAACAACATCAAGCCATCAACCACAACAAGATACACTTTCAAAGCACAATATTCCAGTAGGGTTCACCATTATATCAAAAGCCAATTTGTTCAATTATTTAAATTGGACAAGACTTAGAATCTCAGAACAAAAAGGACAAGGAAAAGTTATTAATTTATTTCCCATTTTACCCTTCACTGAAGAATGTCATGTTAACTAACAAATTTCACACCAAATGTCAGCTCAAAAAAAAAAAAAGCCAGTGATCCTGATGGGAAAGGACAACAACAACACACACCATAATTTGTTCTCCATCATATCAAAGCCAATTTGTTCAATTATTTAAATTGGACAAGATTTAGTATCTCACAACAAAAAGGACAAAAGAAAAATTATTTATTTTATTTTATTTTCATTTCATTTATAACCTTCACTGAACAATGCCATGTTAACTTAACACATTTCACACAACTCAAGATAATACTTTCAAAGCACAATATTCCAGTAGGACTCACCATAACATTAAAGCCAATTTGTTCAATTATTTAAATTGGACCAGATTTAGAATCTCAAAACAAAAAGGAAAAAGAAAAATTACTAATTTTTTTCCCATTTTACCCTTCACCGAACAATGTCATGTTAACTTAACACATTGCACACAATTCAAGATTCCAAACAAGGAAGAAGCTTCAAAGTTCAAACCTTTGGGGGTCCCTTAACGGGAGGGGGGGCAGCGGGACCCAGTGGAGAGTACTGCAAGGGTGCTGGTGGCCTTGTCACGTTCAAGGCATGATTGAGATAGTCCAACTGAATGCCGCCAACGCCTTGGGAATAGACAAGGGACGGCGGTGGGTACCCGGCGGCGTGATCGGCGGCAGGGAGGGGTCTGACTCCTCTGGCAAAGGAGCTTCCGCCGCGGTTGGTAGAGGCGAAAGGGTAGAGAAAGGGGTAAGATGGGTCATGGGGTATGGTTAAAGGAGGGTTTTGAGGACGAATGGGAAGGGTTTGTTGTTGTTGTTGTTGAGGTGATGGGTAATGGTGGAGTTGTTGCGGGTGAGGGAGTGAAGATATGGGTCTTGATGCGGCGGCTGTGGAGGTGGTTGCGGCGGCGGTGGCGGCGGGGGAGTCGAGGGGCATGGTGGTTTTTGAAGTAAGCTACTATGGTTCTTGAAGTTGTTTTGATTGTGATGTGTGTGTCTGTTTTTTTTTTTTTTCTTAGTTGAGAGAAAAAAATAAAATGGGAGGGAAAGGAATATATATATATATATAGAGAACAAAACAAAACAAAAGGCAAAAAATAATAACGGCTGGGTTTCAGTTTCGATGTGGACCCGTTGTAAGTAACGTATGTTTTGCAAAGCCTGGTTTAATACACGCGATGGACCGTTAGCGATCAGGGGCATTTGGATGGTTTTTTTTTTTCTTTTTTCAAAATTGTTTTTAAAAAAAAAAAATATTTCTTAAAAGTCTATTTAGATGTTTACTTTTAAAAAAAATATAAGTCATAAAAAAAGTAAAAAATATACTTTTTTTTAAGCTAAAAATTTTAGCTTTTAAAAAAATCAAAAATCAAAAATCAAATCTTTTTTAAAAATTTAAATAATGTTAGTTTTTGTAAAAATATACTTTTTTTTTAAGCCCATTCAAACGACCCTTTAATGTTTGTGCTTTTTTGGGTAAATAAATGTTTGTCTTTTTAAACACCTAGAATTGTTTCGATTATGGTATTTTATAGTGGGATAAACAATTATATGATAGAAATTACGGTGAAAAAAATAGAAGAATTTTTTATTTAAATATTAAATAAAAAACAATCATTTTAATTAAAATAACTATTCTTCCCCTAAAAACTTGAAAGCTTAAGTCTTTACACCCATTAATTTCAACGGCAATGCTTCAAATCCCACTTTGCAAAGCACGGGGCTTCGGCATTCAAGAACTAATGAAAATTAGTGGGAGGAGATGTCTAAAGTAGAAAGAGAAAAACAACATTCAAACATTCAAGCACGAAAACACAGTAGGGTTAATTTTGTCCGAAAAATCTTGTGATATGTTCCCACTGCCCAGGATTCTTAGAATGCTATCAAAAGTGTGGTATTCTTGGATGACATTTTGTTGGACAAGTGGCTTCAATACTCAAGAGGGGGTGAATTGAGTTTTACAAAATCTTTTCGCAAAGTACCTCCGTTGATATTTTAAAGACTCTTTCTTCAATAAAGTATTTTAATAAGGAAAAATCTAAGTGTAAGAGCAAGTGTAGTTATCAACAAAATAAGCAAGCGAATATATAAAGACAATCTAAAATGCAATTTCAATACTTAAATAAAGAGTTTAAAGTTAGAGAAATTGCAAACTAGATGTATCCTGGTTCGGTCACCACCACCGTGACCTACGTCCAGACTGAAGCCGCCCGATCAATTCTTTTCACTAACTATCAAGCTTGAGGGTGCTTGACAAACCACTACAACCTTTCAAGACTTCGGGCTCTTGATGCCTAACAAATTTTCACTCCAAATTTTTTTAAGAATTTGGTGACCTTTCAAGTGTATAGGGTTCACTCCCCTAACTACTCAAGAAATCAAAGGAACGTGTTTATTAATAGCTAAGTACTCTCAAAGTACAAATAACACAAGTTGAAGAATAATGGTATATGACACTCTCACAAGAATAAAGCTCAAATAGAATTTATGATCAAGAAGACAAGAATAATGCAAATAGGATGAGAATTAATGAGTAATAATGATCAAGAAGTGTGTCCGATCAATGTGAACAATAGTCTCTATTTATAGAGGGCCCTCATGGCCTTTTTTACACTAATTTTTGCAAACTAGCCATTTTATAGCCATTATTTTGTCTTCTGCACAGTAGGGAATCGATTACTATTGAGTGGGTAATCGATTACCAACCTGTTGAAAGGTTGGATTTCGCCCTAAAATGATTTTCTCTTGATTCACATTAGTTTCAAATATTGTTTAAACATTTTATGATCATTGAAAACTATATTTTCATGCTAGGAATGTATTTGAATGTCAAACGATGATTTAATGCATGTATTTCAAAAAATACTTTGAGCTTCGTTCACGTAAGGAATCAATTACCTTTTCGAATGAACCTAAGTCCTATACTATATTACTTGGAGATTGCTTGGACTTAGAGACTTCTCTTGAAGCTTGAGTCTTGATCTTGTTTAGACTTCTTTTTTATGGTTGCACCTTGAAGCTTTCTTTCCATGCTTGTTTGTTATCATCAAAATCATTGAACCTTTGCATTGGTTCCACAATCTCCCCCTTTTTGATGATGACAAACTCAAATTGAGAAAATGATTAGTATAGCATATATTTAGACAAATATAGTATTGAAACTCCCCCTTAATATATGATTGATATACAAGGTGAAAATCTAGGTGTCATGTAATTCTTCCTTTTATATTTAAATTTTATTCTCCCATTTTTACCTTAATATATGCCTATGATTTTCTCAATTTACGTATCTTTCTCCCCCTTTAGCAACATCAAAAAGCATAAGTGGATAAATAGAAACCGTAAAACAATCCATGCAAGAAGCAAGAAGGAAAGCGTAATAATCCATCAAAGGGCATAATAGTTCACAATCTAATCAACCATAGTCCATAAAGCTAAAGTCCTAGAGAAGCAAAATATCCAAAGTAGCATAGCAAAAGAGAAGCATAATATGAGTCCAAAAGCATAGAAAATAGAGATCAGGGACTAAAAGTCATCAGAGTCAGGTGGAGGCGATGGTGGTAGAGATGGAAGAGGAGGAATGTGAAGATGATCCTCAATACGCTTCAGACGTAACTCCATATTAGCATGCCTGGAGTTTACAGAAGCAAAGCCCGACTCCACAGTAGTGTTTAATCGATTAAGAGAAGTGAGAATAGAAGCCAAGGTATGATCTGCTGAGGAGGAGGAGTCAGCATGAGGATCAGCAGCCGGAGGATCATGTGGAGGATCGTCCTCAGCAATATCAGCAGGGGTTGCACCGGCTTCAGGAGTAGCAGTTGCTTTACACCATATACCATTAATTATCTTAATTTGCATCTGAGCCAGCAAATGTAATCCAAAGTTGTGCAGGTTATCAGACAAAACCTCACTATCATCAAAGATTTGCTGATGACGCAGAATCTCAATAATCGCACTAGCATAGGGAAGTGCATCAGAAGCATTCATAGACTTGATCATTTGAGAGCAGATGTAGTAAGGCCTGTTAGTATATGGATGTCCTAGAGACAATCTTTTAATTAGATTAGGACATATGTGGACCTTTGTATTGTCGCAAATAAATAAAAGCACTATTTATCCTGTTTCATATTTTGTCTCAATATTACTATTAATATTTTATATGAGTAACTGGATAAACCCCTTGGAATAAAATAGGTATCTCCTGAGTATCTGTGATGAGATCACAATCATGAGGATTCTAGGATACCGCATGTTTATTCCTAATTTTATGTTCCTAGTCTAGAGACACTGAGAATGGGGATCAGTGATCTCGGGTAAGACTAGCACGACTTATCAACTTGTATTTGGATACAAGGTAAAGACCTCATGTGCTACAGATATGGAGATGTCTTAGCTAAAGTCGTGGGTGGACCTATAAGGGTATAGCTCGCACTGAACAGACCCACGAGAGACTCTATGAGGAAATCTCACAGATAGTGTCATTAGAGTAGTCTCTTTATCTTTGGGTATGTCTTTCCTTAGACCAGAAGTTATTACTTAGACTGTGTTATAGAAGGCATGCTTTGATTGTATACCTCGTCTGCCTGAAACATGGAGACTCATAGGTACATTGTTGGGCTTGTCCTGAAAGAGCACAGGGCTAGGGTGATAAGCTGAAGGAATTCGTCAAATCTCTGTGAGAGATTAGGTTATCTGTAAACTGGAGAAATCAGGATGACATTTACTGGGACTCGAGAATCTATGCATAGTAAAAGAGATCATGAGATGATCTATCTTTAGAGTCTGTAAATTGAAGATTCCCTATTTCGAATAAAGCTTACCCTAAACCACAAGGGTTGATACGTTTCCTTACCCTAGGTTTAATGGGAAGGTAATCGAGACGAAAGGAAATATATACGGCAACCAAATATGTGTAATAGGATGATCAAGTCATTAATCTAACTAGCTCTGGGGCAACAAAGCATTGCTAGTGCTCTGTGTTGTCATTAAATGGGTTGTGGGCTTGTTGGGCCCGAGCCCATTTATGTCAGTGGCTATGTTGGACCTAATGGATCACACACTAACACCTTAATGTCATGATGATATAGCATTAAAGGTATTGGGCCTAATAATGGTTGTTAGCCCAAGATGAAGTTTGGAAGCCCACCTAAGAGGGAGAGGGCGCATGGTATTGTTAATGGGCTTGGATGGTCCAAGACATTACTAATTAATTTAATTAGTTAAATTAATTATCAAATATTTAAATTTTGAATTTTGAATTTGAAATTTGAAATTTGAAATTTGAATTTTGAATTTGAATTTTGAAATTCGAATTTTGAATTGGAAATTTGAAATTTGAATTTTGAATTTGAAATTTGAATTTGAATTGAGAATTTAAATGTTTGAACGTTTGAATTTAAAGTTTTGAATTCGAATTTGAATTGGCTATGAAAAGTTGTTTCATAACAAAAGGATAAGATGAGATCTTGTTGGAACAAATCCCTTGTATCAAGAGAAGATCTATGGAGATCTCCAAGGGCTGATTTGGGGCGCCATTTTGGTGGGAGATGATTGTCATCTTGTCAAACCAACAAGCTCCAATCAGATTTGGTTGTTGAGAGAATCAGTGAGCTAGTTGGTTCAAACTTGAATGCAACAGCTCAAATGTATCTGGACCCTTTTTGGGCTGAATAGGGGCGCATGAATTGGTGGTCATGATGACCATTGGATCAGAATTTTGACTAGATAAAGACCTAGTCTTATGAGGATTCAAAGGGGAGGTTGTTGGGATTTTTGAATTGCAACAACTCCACCTTTGTCTCACTCACTTGTGCGCCACTTTCATTATAAGTAAAGTAAAATTCTGATTTGATACACTAATTCTCTCCCTCTCTTGTGCGCCTAGTTGATGAGTTCCTTCTTAAGGTTTTTCAAAAGAACCTAGCCAATTCTTCTATATACCATTCCCATTCTTGTGAAATTTTCATACTGGAGACTTCACTCTTCTAAACACATATACCTAGCCTCTTTCTTCACCTATTGAGCGCATAGCAAGCCTCTCTGTGGTGGTCAATTGGTGGCTTTCAAGAAAGCGTTCTTGCATCTTGACGTGGGTGGTGTGGATCAACGTTAGAGGGTGTGAACCCTTCAAACCTAACACTGATCGTCTTGGAGTTTTGAACTCACAAACAAAGGTAACATCACATGCCATAAAGCATGATTCTTGATTGTATGTGTAAGTTCGCATATGAAAAATTTTGTTTTTCCCTCTCACATGCTACGGCCTTCAAGGCCATTTTACTTTCAAGTGGTATCAGAGCCCGGTCGCTTTACCATCGACGGGTGATGGTACTTTGTTTGTGAAATTAATTTTCTCACGGTCAAAAGGTCTTTTTGTTAAAGATTAATTCTTTGCATGTGGATTTTTTTTATGAACATGTTTAATATGATTATGGTGTTCTCTCGAGATTCAGTCGATTGCCGACGATATAACTAGTAAATATGTTCCTCCTCATGTCAACATATTTTATTGTTTTGGGGGAATTACACTTACATCTACATGACCTCATGGTTTTGTTTGTTTTGATTCTTTGTGAAAGTTTTCAAAAGAAACATTTTTTTTGAAAAGGGAATATGATTCTGCCATGATGTGAATATTCAAATGCATTATTTTCTCCTTGATTTTATTTAATAAAATTTTTGTATATAATGATGTATGGTTCGGCCATATGAGTTATGGTTGAATAAATGGTTTAATTTTTGTGATCTTTGAGAAAGTTTTGACCAAGATTTGAATTATGCATAAAGATGCAAAATTCGACCATTGGGAGAAAATTGGAAAATTTTTGAATTTTGATTCTTGTTTTGATATTTTAATTGTTAAATTATCAAAATATATGTGAGGAAATATTTATATAATATTTGATATTATGTGCTTGCAAGCTGTTTAAATTTTCAGGTGCAATTTGGAAGGGGATGGTCATGGTGCCCGAAATTCGAATTTCAAATTTTAAATTAATGTGTAATTTTGCTCTATTTTAATTAGAGTTGTAATTTGAATTTTGTATTTTGAATTTTTATTATTTGTCCCTCCAAAGATGTTTTGGAGTTTCTTTAATTATATGTAATTAGAGAATTAGACTAGTGGCGTATAGACGACGAGGAGCCGATGCTTGAAAAGCAAGATGGACAAATGCACGAGCACCATGACCATCTCAAATAAAACTATTTTATATGCATGTATGCTTTTATGTTTTGAACGACTAGTATGCATGAATTAGACAAATCGCGTTTGTATGTATTATTATGCATGTCCAATTACGACTAGTGTAATCCGATAGATGTTTGACATAGGATAACGACTAGCATGATAATAATATAAATGCGTTTGATGAGACCTAATAAACCCCAAATAAAAGGAACCCTTAAAGGAATAAATTATTAAGCATATGATTACCTCCCACCACCAATATTACTCGAACCTCCTCTACATAGTGGTGCTCCACAACTCAGTTGGGACCCACTGTTTCGTTGAGTAAAAGTAGTATTAGAAGTGTTAGACACTTAGGGTGCTGGTTAATACTTAACTGAGACGTAAGTTGCAGGCTCAGCCGGGCTTATGTGCTTAGGGTTATAATGCTAGGTTGGTTGCATGAGATGCACCACTAAGTGACAAGGAGTTGTCAACCTAATGTTAAAAGAGGGTATGGGATACTGTTGATGAGGATCAACCCATTATTTAAATTAATCTTGCGGTCACAGACGGGGGTTAAAATAGATAATCGCACTCTTAATCTCACTAAGGTAAAATCTAAAAGTAGATTAACCCTAAGTCAAATGGGAAGGGTCATTGACTTAGATAAAATAGTGGGAGGGGCAAATTATTTAAAGTCTTTAATAATTTGTTTATACAAAATGTCTAAATATATTAATTAAATCATCTTTACATCTTTTTCAGTTTTTAGTATGACTAATCCACTGTCACTGCGCTCAATACTCGATACGAACAAACTGACCGGTTCAAACTTTATGGACTGGTATCGGAACTTAAGAATTGTTCTTAGGGCCGAAAAAATAGCTTATGTCCTGGATGCTGCATTACCCGTAGCTCCTAGGGAAGGGGAAGATGGGTTCGCGGAATTTGATTTCGAGGCCCACAAACAGCACATGGATGACAATGTGTTGACTGTCTGCATCATGTTGGCATCTATGTCGCCTGAACTGTAAAAGCAGCATGAGCATATGGATGCTCCCTCTATTGTCTTACATCTCAAGGAGTTGTATGACATTAAAGGCAGGCATGAGAGGTATGAGGCCTCTAGAGAATTGTTCTCATGCAGGATGTCTGAGAACATGTCTGTGAGCAGTCATGTTCTTAAGATGATCGAGCTCATTGAGAAGCTAGGAAATCTAGGCTTCGTGATGGATGCTGAGCTAAGTAATGACTTAGTCCTGACCTCGCTTCCATCTTCCTTCAGTCAATTCATTATGAATTACAACATGCATGGGATGCTTGTGAGCTTGCCTGAATTGTTAAGCATGTTAACAACTGCTGAAGTGTCTATCAAGAAGGATAAGACACATGCTCTTCTAATTGGTGGGCCTAGCAAGGCAAAGGGTAAGGGCAAGGAGCCTGCGAAAGGAGACTCCCTTAAACCCAAAGGAAAACCCAAGAAGAAGAAAGGCAAAAAGAAGGGTAAGAGTGCATCCAAGGACAAAAGCGATGTTGAGTGCTTCCATTGTGGCAAGAAAGGCCATTGGAAGAGGAATTGTCCAGACTACCTGAAGAGTGTGAAGGACAAGAAGCATGGTGATGCTTCTACCTCAGGTACTTTCATGATTGAGATAAATTATTCTTGTGCTAATCCTACCTCATGGGTATTGGATACCGGTTGTGGTTCTCATATCTGCAATATGTTGCAGGTGCTTAGGAGCCCAAGGAGATTGGAGAGAAACGAGGTGGATCTCCGCGTTGGCAATGGAGCAAGGGTTGTTGCTCATTCTGTTGGAGATGTCGACCTTATTTTGCCTACGGGCCTTTTATTGTATTTGAATAATTGTCTTTATGTTCCAAACATTTCTAGAAACATTATTTCTATTTCTTGTTTAGAACAAGATGGTTTTACTTTTAGTATTAAGAATGGTACATTTTCTATCATTCCGAATGATATTGTTTATGGTACTACTTCTTTAATAAATGGATTGTATGTTCTGGAAATGGGAACTGAAGTGCTCAATATAGCCGTGAAACGACCTAAGATAGATAATCAATCTTATCTTTGGCATTGTAGACTAGGGCACATAAACGAAACAAGATTGTCTAGGATGCATGCAAATGGATACCTAGATTCCATGGATTTGGAATCCTATGGACAATGTGAATCTTGTCTAGCTGGGAAAATGACTTGTCACAAGCCCAAAGGGCTTGAGAGTCATAGGGCTAGTGAGTTATTAGAACTCATTCACACTGATGTTTGTGGGCCAATGTCTATAGAGGCTAGAGGAGGATACTCCTATTTCATCACCTTTACTAATGACAAATCAAGATTTGGGTACGTGTACCTAATGAGATATAAATCTGAAGCCTTTGAAAAGTTCAAGGAGTTTAGGAATGAAGTAGAGAAACAGCGTGGCAAGATGATTAAGACATTACGATCTGATCGTTGTGGTGAATATCTGAGTAATGAGTTTCAGGATTATTTGAGAGAAAATAGAATTCTCTCGCAGTTTACTGCACCTTACACACCGCACCAAAATGGTGTCTCTGAAAGGAGAAACAAGACCTTGTTAGACATGGTCAGGTCTATGATGAGTGAAACTCAACTTCCAAAATCGTTTTGGGGATATGCCTTAGACACATCGGCATACCTTCTAAATAGGGTACCGTCTAAATCTGTTCAGACCACACCATATGAGATATGGAATGGTAAGAGACCCAACCTGAGTTACCTCAGGGTATGGGGATCGCCAGCTTATGTCAAAGCGTTGGCATCAGACAAGCTTAGTACTAAGAGTACTAAATGTCTATTTGTGGGGTATCCCAAAGGTACTAAGGGATACTACTTTTACTCCATGGATGAACACAAGGTGTTTGTGTCAAAGAATGTTGAGTTCCTTGAGAAGGATTTGTTCTCTCAAGGAGCCAGTGGGAGTAAGATTGATCTTGAAGAAGTTCAAGAACCACATGAACAGATTGAGGAACCCGAGTCTACTCCGTAGACGATGTTCTCCAATGGAGAAGTAAACACACAACTCCGTAGGTCAACGAGGGTCATCCATCCACCAGAGAGGTATGGGTTTGTGATTGAGAATCAGCAAACCGTCGAGGATGATGAACCAAGTAACTATGAAGAGGCAGTCAAGGATGTTGACTCTTCTAAATGGCTTGAAGCCATGGAATCTGAAATGGATTCGATGTATCAAAACAAGGTATTGGTTCCTAAACCGCAAGGAATAGTTCCTATCGGTAACAAATGGGTTTTTAAAAGAAAGACTGATGCAGATGGCAACGTTCAGACCTACAAAGCTAGGTTGGTTGCGAAAGGGTATCGTCAAAGACAAGGAGTTGACTATGATGAGACTTTCTCGCCTGTTGCCATGATCAAATCTATTAGGACCATGCTTGCAATAGCGGCATATCACGACTATGAAATTTGGCAAATGGATGTCAAGACTGCCTTATTGAATGGGTTCTTGAAGGAGGAAGTGTACATAACACAACCTGAGGGCTTTGAAATCAAAGATCAAGAGCATATGGTATGCCAACTTCAAAGGTCGATATATGGGCTAAAGCAAGCATCAAGGAGTTGGAATATTCGTTTTGATGAAGTCGTTAAGAGTAACAGTTTTATCAAGAACGAGGATGAACCTTGTGTTTACAAGAAGGTTAGTGGGAGTAATGTCGTCTTCCTGGTACTTTATGTAGATGACATATTGTTAATAGGAAATGACATCCCCACATTACAAATAACGAAAGAGGGGCTTTCAAAAAGCTTCACCATGAAGGATTTGGGAGAATCGGCCTTTATACTTGGTATAAAGATCTATAGAAATAGATCCAAGAGGCTGCTGGGTTTATCTCAATCCACATATGTTGACAAGATGCTAAAGAGGTTTAGCATGGAAGGGTCGAAAAAGGGGTTTTCTTCCTGTCAGTCATGGGGTACATCTTTCAAAGGCTATGTGTCCTAAGTCACAACCTGAGAAGGATCGCATGAGTGGAATTCCATACGCTTTGGCTATTGGATCCATCATGTATGCCATGATATGTACGAGACCAGATGTCTCATATGCTTTGAGCATTACGAGCAGATACCAGTCGGACCCTGGAGAGGGTCAGCAGTCAAGACCATCCTTAAATACTTAAGAAGAACTAAGGATGCGTTTCTGGTCTATGGTGGGGTTGATGAGCTAACAGTGAAAGGGTTCACTGATGCCAGCTTTCAGAGTGACAAAGATGACTGCAAGTCACAGTCAAGGTGAGTATTCACCTTAAATGGTGTGCCAGTATCTTGGAAGAGTTCCAAGCAGGAGACAACAGCAGATTCAACGACAGAAGCTGAATATATAGCTGCTTCAGAAGCAGCTAAGGAGGCCGTGTGGATCAAGAAGTTCATATTTGGACTTAGGGTGGTTCCAAGCGTGGATGAGCCCAAACAGTTGCTTTGCGACAACACTGGAGCCATTGCGCAGTCAAAGGAACCTAGGTCTCATCAAAGATCTAAGCACGTGCTCCGCAGATATCACTTGATTAGAGAAATCATTGATAGGATGGATGTAAAGATGGATTATATTCCCACATATGATAACCTAGCCGATTCTCTGACAAAGGTTGTTTCTCAGAGAAAACATGATAGTCATTATGAGGCTTTGGGTATACGACTTAGGTCTGATTGGCTCTAGGCCAAGTGGGAGCTTGTTAGTATATGGATGTCCTAGAGACAATCTTTTAATTAGATTAGGACATATGTGGACCTTTGTATTGTCGCAAATAAATAAAAGCACTATTTATCCTGTTTCATATTTTGTCTCGATATTACTATTAATATTTTATATGAGTAACTGGATAAACCCCTTGGAATAAAATAGGTATCTCCTGAGTATCTGTGATGAGATCACGATCATGAGGATTCTAGGATACCGCATGTTTATTCCTAATTTTATGTTCCTAGTCTAGAGACACTGAGAATGGGGATCAGTGATCTCGGGTAAGACTAGCACGACTTATCTACTTGTATTTGGATACAAGGTAAAGACCTCATGTGCTACAGATATGGAGATGTCTTAGCTAAAGTCGTGGGTGGACCTATAAGGGTATAGCTCGCACTAAACAGACCCACAAAGAGACTCTATAAGGAAATCTCACAGATAGTGTCATTAGAGTAGTCTCTTTATATTTAGGTATGTCTTTCCTTAGACCAGAAGTTATTACCTAGACTGTGTTCTAGAAGGCATGCTTTGATTGTATACCTCGTCTGCCTGAAACATGGAGACTCATAGGTACATTGTTGGGCTTGTCCTGAAAGAGCACAGAGCTAGGGTGATAAGCTGAAGGAATTCGTCAAATCTCTGTGAGAGATTAGGTTATCTATAAACCGGAGAAATCAGGATGACATTTACTGGGACTCGGGAATCTATGCATAGTAAAAGAGATCATAAGATGATCTGCCTTTAGAGTCTGTAAATTGAAGATTCCCTATTTCGAATAAAGCTTACCCTAAACCACAAGGGTTGATACGTTTCCTTACCCTAGGTTTAATGGGAAGGTAACCGAGACGAAAGGAAATATATACGGCAACCAAATATGTGTAATAGGATGATCAAGTCATTAATCTAACTAGCTCTGGGGCAACAAAGTATTGCTAGTGCTCTGTGTTATCATTAAATGGGTTGTGGGCTTATTGGGCCCGAGCTCATTTATGTCAGTGGCTATGTTGGACCTAATGGCTCACACACTAACACCTTAATGTCATGATGATATAACATTAAAGGTATTGGGCCTAATAATGGTTGTTAGCCCAAGATGAAGTTTGGAAGCCACCTAAGATGGAGAGGGCGCATGGTATTGTTAATAGGCTTGGATGGTCCAAGACATTACTAATTAATTTAATTAGTTAAATTAATTATCAAATATTGAAATTTTGAATTTTGAATTTGAATTTTGAATTTTGAAATTTGAATTTTGAATTTGAATTTTGAAATTCGAATTTTGAATTGGAAATTTGAAATTTGAAATTTGAATTTGAATTTTGAATTTTGAATTTTGAATTTGAAATTTGAATTTGAATTTGAAATTTGAATTTGAATTTAGAATTTAAATGTTTGAACGTTTGAATTTAAAGTTTTGAATTCGAATTTGAATTGGCTATGAAAAGTTGTTTCATAACAAAAGGATAAGATGAGATCTTGTTGGAACAAATCCCTTGTATCAAGAGAAGATCTATGGAGATCTCCAAGGGCTGATTTGGGGCGCCATTTTGGTGGGAGATGATTGTCATCTTGTCAAACCAACAAGCTCCAATCAGATTTGGTTGTTGAGAGAATCAGTGAGCTAGTTGGTTCAAACTTGAATGCAACAACTCAAATGTATCTGGACCCTTTTTGGGCTGAATAGGGGCGCATGAATTGGTGGTCATATGATGACCATTGGTTCAGAATTTTGACTAGATAAAGACCTAGTCTTATGAGGATTCAAAGGGGAGGTTGTTGGGATTTTTGAATTGCAACAACTCCACCTTTGTCTCACTCACTTGTGCGCCACTTTCATTGTAAGTAAAGTAAAATTCTGATTTGATACACTAATTCTCTCTCTCTCTTGTGCGCCTAGTTGATGAGTTCCTTCTTTAGGTTTTTCAAAAGAACCTAGCCAATTCTTCTATATACCATTCTCATTCTTGTGAAGTTTTCATGTTGGAGACTTCACTCTTCTAAACACATATACCTAGCCTCCTTCTTCACCTATTGAGCGCATAGCAAGCCTCTCTGTGGTGGTCAATTGGTGGCTTTCAAGAAAGCGTTCTTGCATCTTGACGTGGGTGGTGTGGATCAACGTTAGAGGGTTTGAACCCTTCAAACCTATCAATGATCGTCTTGGAGTTTTGAACTCACAAACAAAGGTAACATCACATGCCATAAAGCATGATTCTTGATTGCATGTGTAATTCTGCATATGAAAAATTTTGTTTTTCCCTCTCACATGCTACGGCCTTCAAGGCCATTTTACTTTCAAGGCCAATTGAAGCTAATGTCATGACGTATGACCCTCATAAGTAAGAGATCAGAATCAAGCACACCAGAAAAATTAGATGCCTGTGGTGATAGCATGTGAGTAACCACGTAATGCAGGATTCTGTTGTTCATAGTCAATGAAGAGACACTAAACTTGGATTGAGTGACTATGATTCCTGGTTCCACAATTGACTGTACAAAGGTGTATTTGTCATATTCAGAAAATGCATACTCACCATACTTGTGTCCGTCATAGGCAGGACCAAATATACAAGGCCACTCTTCAGGGTGTCATTTGCAAAGCTCACAATGCGGTAGAAGGCCCTAACCATATCTTCTGAATATTTGCGACTGAGGAGAGTCAACCGTAGGACCCGAGCATAAGTTAAGAGGTCGCAAATTTCAAAGTCTTTATCACTCAAAAATTTAATATCTAAATACTTTGGAGCAATGATCTGGCGGGAGGCATAATGTTTCTTGAATGTGGCATACTGAGCAGCCGTGGAGAAGTACTTTCTATGAAGACAAGAGCCTCGGGGCCTCTTGCGAATAGGGGCAGATGATGAAGCCATGAAATGATAAGATAACGGCAAAATATCAAATTTAAACCCTACAAAGCAAAATGATATGAAGTTAGATCTCAAAGGTATATATAAAATAGAACATGTCATCATCCAAGGTAGAAGATTAATAACATAATGTTAATATAACCATAAAAATAGTATGTGTATATGGATTTATTCAAACAGCAAGCAGCAAGGGTATGTATATGCAAGCAAATAAGGAAAGTGCACTTCATACAGCAAGAAAATAATAGCAACCTCACAGCCACGCATTGATTGACCGAAATGATGAGCAAGCACAAAGCATACATCAAGTATATAGAAATGGATAGCTACCATAACAGGTTCTTCATAAGTGTGGTACAAGAAGATATTGCATGAAAAGGATGCATACAAATATAATGTCATTCACAAATAGATGGCTCACAGGGAAACAAATTTAGCCTTGAGTTCAATGAGCATATAGAATGAGCATGCAGCATATAAGAGGCATAACGTGGAAGGAATAATGTGAATTGGTGAACAACAAGTGAACCAGGAAAGTGAATTGGGAGTAAACTAAAGCATCGTGGAAATCAGCTTGAAATAAACATGACAATGCAATTCAGAAAACCAGTTCAGCAAAGAAAAGGTACGATTCGATCATTCAAAATAGAGGATAAGGCAATCCCTCATGAGTCACCACGGTTACGGGTGTGAGGAGCAGAAAAATTTCATGAATAGGCACATGCTGGTCGAAAAGAAAATATGGGCAGGGGAAGAGTCGATGAAAAGAAAAGAAAAAAATACTACAAATGAGGAACATACTACTGGTTAAGTAAAATCGAGCAAATACCTTGACTTGGTTGGAAGAAGAATGAAGCAAAAGGAGATGAGAGAATGGGAGAGGGACCAACCCTTGGAAAATGCCCAAAATGGGGAGGAGAAACAAGCCCTAGATTGCAAAATGGCAATGGAAGGGACTGAGTACCAATCGATTTGGAGTGCCACACCCTTGCTGTGAAACGTGAGCGGAGATGCCCGAGAAATGCGTTCACCGCGATTGGAAAAGCTTCTATGGTTCGAAGTGGTGGAAAGCAAGTGAAAGACAACTGTTCGGTTTGCTGGTTTTTAAACTGTGAAATCGACTAGTAATCGATTACCATTGAATTGGTAATCGATTACCCTTCTTGGTAATCGGTTACCAATGGAGTGGTAATCGATTACCTAACAGATTTTTGGGCTGAGTTGAAGTACGAAACAGAGAGGAAAGAGTGGCATCAATATGAGGGACATGTGACAGATTTAACTCTATTAATTTTACATATGGAAAAGGCTTTTCAAATATACATATAATGATTTCCAAATTAAAATTTGGAGAATCAAGAGAACAAGTGAAGCGATTAAGTAAATGATAATGCAATCATATATAGGATGGATCAATGAGACCGATTTCTCTTCTTAAGTTATAGAATACTTCCTTTGGTAGAGGTTTGGTGAAGATGTCAGCCAATTGCTTTGAGGATTCCACTTGCACATGATCTCTTATGAAATGATGTCTAATATCAATATGTTTAGTTCTAGAGTTCATAATGGGATTCTTTATGAGGTTTATGGCACTAGTGTTATCACACCTTATGGGGATGTGATCAAGTTCAACCCCAAAGTCCTTGAGTTGTTGTTTCATCCAAATGATTTGAGCACAACAACTACCGGCCGCCACATATTCGGCTTCAGCCGTGGACAAAACCACACTATTTTGTTTCTTGCCATGCCAAGACACTAAAGAGAAACCAAGAAAGTGGCAAGTGGCAAGTGCCACTAGTGCTCTTCTTATCCAATTTGCATCCCGCAAAATCGGAATCGGAATAGCCTATTAACTCACATGATGCACCCTTAGGGTACTATAATCCCATTTGTGAAGTGCCTACAAGATATCTCATAATTCTTTTTACGGCACTTAAGTGTGATTCCTTAGGATTAGCTTGAAATCTAGCACACATGCACACACTAAACATGATATCGGGCCTACTTGCGGTTAAGTAAAGGAGTGAGCCGATCATACCTCGATATTTAGTAATTTTTATGGATTTACCTCCTTCATCCTTGTCTAAAGAACAAGATGTACCCATGTGAGTATCAATGGCCTTGGAGTTGTCCATTCCAAAATTTTTGAGTAACTCCTTGCAATATTTAGCTTGATTGATGAATATCCATCCTTTTGTTGCTTTATTTGAAGACCAAGGAAGAAGTTTAGCTCTCCCATCATAGACATCTCAAATTCGCTTTTCATAAGATTAGCAAACTCTTCACAAAGGTGAACGTTAGTGGCACCAAAGATAATATCATCAACGTAGATTTGTGCAAATAATTGATGATCACTTTTCTTCTTTATAAAGATAGTTGTGTCCACTTTTCCTCTTTAAAAACCTTTTTCTAAAAGAAATTTGCTTAGTCTTTCATACCAAGCTCTTGGAGCTTGTTTCAAACCATATAAAGCCTTTTTGAGTTTAAAAACATTATTAGGTAAATCATGATCTTCAAAACCGGGAGGTTGATCAACATACACTTCTTCTTGAATGTATCCATTTAAAAATGCACTTTTGACATCCATTTGAAAGAGTTTAAAATCCATTACACATGCAAATGCAAGTAATAATCTAATAGCTTCTAATCTAGCAATGGGAGCATACGTTTCATCATAATCAATACCTTCCTCTTGATTATAGCCTTTAGCAACAAGTGTAGCTTTATTTCTAGTAATTATGCCATTTTCATCAAGCTTATTCCTAAATACCCATCTGGTTCCAATTATTGGATAATCATTTGATTTTGGTATAAGTTCCCAAACTTGATTTCTTTCAAATTGATTTAGTTCTTCTTGCATTGCCAAGAACCAATGTTCATCAATAATTGCTTCATTTATGGTCTTAGGCTCAATTTGAGAAACAAATGCTAAGTGATTACAAATATTTCTAATTGAGTTTCGAGTAGTTACTATAACACCTCACATTTCTAAAATATAATATTTAAAATATTAAATGAGAATTAAAGAGAAAGATTAGTGAAAATCCTGAGTATAAGGCCAAAATACAAAGAAAGGGCAAAACGGTAATTAGCCAACACGCAACCCTAGAAAGATAAAAATTGAGCAGAAGGTCTCCGATGATAAAAATAACCCTGGAAATGGATTCAAAACAAAAAATTGAATGGGCAGGCAAGTTTCAGAAAAATCAGTGAATAGTATTTTTCGCGGGTAAAAATATCGCGGTACGATTGCACCGTAAAACGTGCCGATTGAGTTTTGAGCTGTAGGTTTCAAATATAAGTTATAAATGGTTTGTTGAGTTAGGAAATATGATTTTGATAAAATTTGATGGAATTAAGTCATTTCTCTAAATCCCTTGCTATATTCCGTTTTCAAAGTGGTTGTTTTATTCGATTGATATGCACCGAAGTGAACCATTGGGTGGAGTTTTCTCCAGAACCTCTTGGTTACTGAGATATATTCGTATATCTCACCCCATCTCGGGGCATTTATTTCAGGAGGTAGCAGTGGAGCCGAAGCAGCGGGCAAGAGGCCCGCAGAGTGAGCAGTGGAGTGCTTCACATTTTGCATTTTGTTGGTCGTGTGGCCTAGGCTAGACTTAGGGCATGAACATCTCATATGTATGTGGTATGAGCTTCATTAGCATATTTGTTCATGTCATTTTGCCTAAGTCTAGTAGTTATGTATTTGGTTATGTTGTCATTTGAATTTAAGTTGTAATATTGGAAGAATGTAAGTTAAAGTTTAAGTTTCAAGTTGTAAGTTGTAAAACAATATTGTAATCGTATTTGATGCATGTCTATTTATGATGGAAGGGCCTTAGGCCTATTTTAGGGTATGATTACATGTATGATGAAAATATCCATGAAAAAGGTGTTAGTGATTGCAACTACTTAAGAATGATTAATATGAACTATATGCCTAATAACTATAAACTGGATTGGGTTGTAAGTGCCCAAGACGTTGTTGGTCCTTGTGTGTGCCACCTATTGGATTATTACTATATTATCATGTGATTATTAGGTACATTTGAGGCTTAAATGATCTTTTACAAATTTGGGATTATTGGAAAAACAAAGGAAACTATGGCGAATTTTCTGTAGAATTGGTAGATTTTAGGCGAAATTCGGGAGAGCATATCTCCCTCCATAGAGGTCCAATAGGGACGTGCCATACGCCATTTTGAAGGTTGAGATGTGCTCTATATTTTATCAAAAATTGGGAAAAATATGGGTTTATCTTCGGCCTGAAAAAAATGGAGAAACGCGGACTGCTCATGTGCCACTACATCTGAGGCAGTTCTGAACCGGATTTGGGAAATTAATTCCTGCTTCGTTTCTCAGTCAAATTAAGGGTGTGATATATCAAAATGAATTTTGAGATGTCTAGTTTGTAGATATAAATTTGAGTGAAAATGAATGAGTGGATTGAGTGCAGTAATTCGAGTAATGTGAGTGGTTTGGAGCTGTTTTTGGGGTTGGTTGGCTATTTGCTTATCTAACTTCAAAGGGCGATAACCGGAGCAAATGAGCTCCAAATTGAGCGTATGATAGCTTTTTAAAAAGGGAATTAAGTAATACAAAGATATAATCTAAGAAGAAAGGTTGGTTGTGAGCGGTGTGGTCACAGAAAAATTAAGAGTGAAACATGTCCGGATAGGTAAAAACGTAATGTTTGGAAATTGGCTAAGTGGGTTTATGGGAACTCCTTAGTAACTTATAATAAGTAAAGTAAGTTATAAAAATAGTTTAAATAAGTCTTCCGCAAGAGTTTACGGTTACGGTCACAGCTTTTAATTATTACGCTTTTTATGTTTTAAATGCTCGCGTAATAATCGGAAAAAGTTTATTCGCATTTTTTTAAATGAATTGCTGTGATTGTAATTGCGCTTAATATCATAATTAATTTTAACAATACCGGTGTACAACGGGCTGTTACATTTTATGGTATCAGAGCAGTTTTGTTAGGGAACTCTGATAATGTATAGTTGTGTTGTGTGTTGCATAGTTGTATGTAGATTCTTATCGATTACTGTATATGTGATTCCTTAGTGTGGGTCTGATCAACCCATTCCTTTGTGTTACATGCGTAGTCATCGTAAGAAACCTGCGTGGCAACCTTGTAGCACCGAATGTAAGTCCTTAGCCTGATGTTGTGGATGCAGTGTTGACTGCTTCATGGACAAAAGATGGCAGTAAGTAAAATATGAATATTAGAGGACTTAAGGGAAAACAAACTTAAATATTTTGTCTGACTTTTGATGAAAGTTAAAAGATTGTATTATAAGTAAAAGTTGTAACCAAACCTATTATATGTACGGTATTGCATGGGTGAACCTTGTAATACTATGAATAATAAATATATATAATTGAGATGAGTCTATAGTATGAAGATGACATTGGTGAAACTTCCGAATAAATGTGTAGTATAGTATGTACAAGTGGACTTGTTGAATAAACTTCATCAAGATGAGAGATTTAGAACCTGAGGAATTATTGAGAAATGAGAACAGATATGCGTGAGTATGAGTTAAGTATGTTATGTTTGGTTAGGAGTTATAAGTCCCCGATAGATGGTGTACACTCGAATGAACTGGATGGTTAATATAGAGAAACCAATGGAATGTTTGATATCAGATCCTAAGGGATTGGAAATTTAAAAATTTGTCATGTTAGTGTTAAATTGAGAGATATTGAAATATGTGTTAAATTGAGATATATTGAAATATAGGCCATTGAAATCCATAAAATTGAAAGAGAATAATAGTGTATAGTCATGTGTAAATTGTAAACATAGATATTGGGTAAACATAGATGAGAATAATTATGAAGTATGAGTAGAAGGAAGAAATTGAGAAAATCGCCATGGATGGCATAAGGTAAATGTACTATGAAGGCACTAATGTGGTTAATGAACGTTGATTCAAATTGAAAGACTTATCAGTGATAAATGAATAGTACGGTTGAAATGTATAGTCATGTGTAAGACGATAATGAGAATTGTAAAGAAACTATGATCTTGTGGCCTATATATAGATACTACTAATAGTAGTGTGCTTGTGAAATCGTTGGTATTTAATATGGATTGATAGACTGTGTGGAGGTATTTTCAATGTAAGGAATATTCTACAACCACCAAGGGTGGAAGTGATTAGGAAAATTGATGGGTTGCTTTATAATATTGAGTATAGGTTTATGTGAGCTGTAGCAGACAATGGATTAGAACAGAGACATAATTTTATGAGTGATTGTTGTACTATCACAAAGTGAGGGAGTATGATCGGAGAATGAGCTAATGTGCAACCTAAGGTGAAATCATGTGATTACTGTATGAACTAGGTTGCAATAAAGTGTGAAATTAAGTGGTTAGTATGAAAACGGAATTGCCAAAGGTGCATAGAGTGTGGAATTATGTGTTTAGCAAAAGAGCTAATGTGTAATGTCAGAACAGAAATGATAAAATTAGTTAATGAGTTGAGGTATAAGTGTTAGTGCAAGGATTGCTATAATTTTCTAGTGCACGGATCGAGGTGAAATTAGTCCTCTGTGATAGAACGAATATTTTTAGAAGATCCCTGTGTGATGGGAAGTATATGTGAGTTGTGTACAGAACTTGGAGAATTTTCTGGATTCACGGAGTAGAGATTATGTTATGAACTATGCCAAGTGAATAGTCAAAGTAAGAGAGAAAACAATCTGTGAGAAGAATAAGCAAGGAAGAGATAATGGACTATGGATTTGAACGGTAACATGACAGAAAGAACTATTAAAAGTTAGAAAACGTGTACGAAATTACGAAGAGAATGTGAATTATTATAATAGTGACTTATGTGTAAACTATCAGTGAGAAGAATGAAATGAGAGAGTAAGATGAATTGACTTATATATAACAGGTGTATATTATACCACTACTACTATGATTATGGGGATAGCCCCATGTGAATATACCAAAGATATTTTGTTGTTATATATACAGAGGTGAGACAGACACCAAATGGACAGGGTCCAAGGGTGATCTGGTGTGTACTGGGTACACGTTGGTTGTGATATACAGATATATTGTGAATATAAATTTCTCTATGCACTGGGTGCATGTGGTACGACATGATGTTATGGATATCTCTGTGTGGCTTATGTGCCCGGAGGGTATGGTTATCTCCGTGTGGATTACGTTCTCGGAGACAATTGTTATCTTATATGAGTAATGGGTGACGAGGAAGTATTCTGCATTGATGTGACTGTTAGTATAGTTGAGTTGATTTATATAAATGCACCAATAAGAAACGTTGGAAATGCTAATAGAACAGGATAGCTGGTGGTAAGTTATTATTACGGCAGAGATCATATGGGTGGATTCTCTGATCGGTGGGTTATTACATCTGGGGCCCTGAGGACAGCAAGAGCTCGAGCGGTTAAAACCTGTGAATGTTGTTACCCACTGTATTGAGAGAGTTCTTCCATGTGATTAACGCAAAATATGAGGTCAGATATTTGTAAATGGACAATAGTATGTCAGAATTGGATACAAGAGGTGAGGCATAGTGTGTAAAAAATTTTGAAGTGTGATAGTGAAGCACTATTGTGGGTGTGAAGTAAGTTCGATGAATTAACTTCAGCTCCAAGCGAGGTAATAAGTTTGTTGGAATTCTCGCCTGATGATAAAAGAGATAATAGTATGATTTAATGTTGACAGATGGAGTAAGTGTCCTTCTAGGAAGGCTGGCGATGATCAAGAGTTCAGGTTAAAACGGTGTATTACTAGCCCTTATAAAAGGTAAACTGTGATGGAATCAAGCATGAATGTGTAATAATAGTTGGGAATTGGAATTGCGATCGGTTGCCTAAAAGTTGATAGCTTGGTTGTACTGATAGAGTGAATTGAGGAGTGTTATATATAATCGCATATGCCACTCATAGTGGAAAGTGTGTGGAAAAGGCACAATGCTGACGTTGTTTTGGATAGGTACTAATGATATATGGTCGAGTGCTTGTGGTAACTTTGAATATTCTGAGAGACTGATATACCAACCAATGGTGAATTGTATAAGTAGTGGCAAGGATGGATTTAGTTTTATGTGACTTGATAATGAAGTTTCAAAGATTCCTATAGGATGAGACTTGCATGTGAGAGACATGACATTTTTAGTGGTCCATCAGTTAGTAGTGAAATGGGTTTGGAAAATGATTTGTCCCAAGGTGTTTGGTGGAAGTTAGTAAAGCTGTGAGTTTATAGTATTTTAAAGTGGACATCCATGATAAAAATGTCGATAATGAAGAAGTAGGGGTATAAATGAATGAAAAATGATGTTGAATCTATAATATTGTTACTGAATGATGAGTAAAAATGGTTACTTGGTGAAAACCTTAGGCATAAGACCTTTGATACGAAAGTCATTGATGAGTGTTGTGTTTAGACTGTGAGAGGTCTAAGTATGGAGTTGAGCTGACTGAGTCGATAAAGTTGAGATGATTAAGTTAATAAAGAGAGTAACAGTGAATGTAAACTATGAATATGAGTTTGTTGATGGAAAAATTTAGGAGTGTGTTTGTGGTTAAAGGACCTTAAATGGTTAATCGGAAACATAAACTATGGTGAGGATTGTTAGTTTCGTATCACAAAGAGAAAGATATAGTTGTGAGTACCTAAGAAGAGGTGAAGATACGTGACAAGGAAAAATAAAGTATATAAGTATAGAATTTAATGTGAGTCGTGATTGTAGGACACGACAAAGTGCCTTTGAAACTAGAAAGTATGTGCTTGGGTGGAAGCCAAGAAAACAACGAAATGATAAGGGTAGTAACAGTAATGGAAAGGACTGGTATGTTTGGAAATGGTATTGGTTGAAACAGTGAGGACAGCGAAAAAAGTTAAGTACTAAAGAACGTGAGAGTTGGAAATACTCCAGGAATAACTAGTGAAGGTGCATGAGAACGGTTAGAGCCTAGTATGGAAACGATTAGATGCTTTTGAGAACGACCATGGGTCAAAAAGATAGATAGAGATGATAATGAGGTGAATTGATACCAATAAATCCGTAATATTGTTATATTATTACCTACAAATCAGCGAAAGGGTAACGGGAAACCAGAGAAAGTGTAAAGTATTGTGAATTAAAAGGTCACAGAACCATGAGAAACAAGTAATTGTGAAGGATCAAAGGATAATGAGTATCATAAAAAGGAGATCATGCTTGTGATAAAAGTAATGTGGTAAAGAAACACACTTGAGGATGCTACTTGGGAGCGGGAGGATGAGATTCTCCGACTGTGTCCTGAGTTAGCGGATGAGTATGAGTTAATTTTGCGGACAAAATTCTAAAAGTTGGGGTGAGTATAACACCTTACATTTCCAAAATTTAATAGTTAAAATATTAAATGAGAATTAAAGAGAAGGATTAGTGAAAATCCTGAGTATAAGGCCAAAATACAAAGAAAGGGCAAAACGGTAATTAGCCAACACGCAACCCTAGGAAGATAAAAATTGAGCAAAAGGTCTCCGATGATAAAAATAACCCTGGAAATGGATTCATAACGAAAAATTGAGTGGACAGGCAAGTTTCAGAAAAATCAGTGAATAGTGTTTTTCGCGGGTAAAAATACCGTGTTACGATTGCACCGTAAAACGTGTCATTTGAATTTTTAGCTCTAGGTTTCAAATATGAGTTATAAATGGTTTGTGGAGTAAGGAAATATGATTTTGATAAAATTTAAAGGAATTGAGTCATTTTGGGAAAAAAAAATTGATGAATAGTGATTTTCCGGTGTAAAAATACTGCGGTATAATTGTACCGATAAGCGTGAAAATTTTATCAGTATTTTTAGGAAACAAAAATATGACATGAACAAGAAAAATATGTAGGTCTTGAATTTGTGGTTATAACTAGTGATTGATTAAAGTTAAATCGCGCGTGGGACCCACTAGGCCTTAGGTGACTTAAAAGTCACAATTTCATGCAAGTTTCTCTCTCCTCCCTCTCTTCTTCCCCCGCGCACCAGCAGCCCTTCCCCCCATTCTTTATGCAAATTTTTCTTTGGATCATAACTCACTCAAATCTCAACCAAATCCAACGATTTTTGTCTTGAAACTTGTTGGAAAACACCTCCTAAACACATTGGTACCACTCTTGAACCTTGAAATCGCGTGTGTGGGGAGATCTTGGCCAATTACAGTCACGGTTTTGGGAGGAATTTTTGTGTTCTTCGAGCTTCCAAGTGCTCCAATGGTGGAGTATAGTTAGGAGGAGCCTTGTACCTTCCATTTGGGTGAGTGTTCTTGCATTTTAAACGGTTGATTGTGATGAATTGATTTTGTGACCTAAAGCTTTGATTGATGATATATTGTGTTAGAGAGCTCAATTTGAAAATGTGTATTAGATGATAATGTGTTAGAATGATGTATTAAAGCTAGAAATGCGATGAAATTTATTGGTGAAAATTGATGAATTTAACTTAGAAAAATTTGATGATCATGATTTTGGACTTGTGAATTTTGGGGTTGAGACTTGTTTGATGATTTGTGGCATGATGATATGATGATATAATAGGTTGTATGAGGGTTGGAATGATTAAAATTGAATGGAAATCCCTTGGAATGTCATAGGGCAAGATTCGAACCTTTGAGGAGAAATGAGTAAATTGATGTTGAAAAATAATTTGAATGATGTGATGTGTGATTATATGATGACTAGATGGGTTGTGTGGTGGTTGGCAAGTGTTAGAATCAATGGAAAAATAATAAGTGGCTTAGTTGGCATAAATGAACCTAGAGCGAAATATTTAGCGAAACGATGTTTAAAAGAGGTAAAACGGCGAAACGACAGTTGAAATGGCCTTATGGCAACCCAAGGATGGGTACTAAAATGAGAAAGAAAATTTAGAAAAATAAATCCCCAAATAACACATAGATGGCCGAACCTTCAAGGAGGAAGGAGAGATTTTTGCGTTTTCGTGTTCTGATGTAATTCGACGCGAAAATGACGAAACGACACTTGAATTGACCTCTTGACAACTTAATGAGGCGTAATAAAATGGGAAAGAAAATTGAGAAAAATAAATCTCAAATTAACAATCATTTGGCCGAACCATCAAGGGATGATGGGGAGATTTTGCGATTTTTGACGTTTTGACGTTATTTTACGCGTACTGATGGTTGTACGTGATTTTATAGGTTGCCGTACGTCGACTTGAATCCCGAATCTTGATTCAGTGAGTTGCCATTGGTCTTGGACCAAGTGGATTGAGGTAAGTAATTGGTTCAATGCATGTGTAATTGTAAAGGAGCATGTATTGTTTGAATTGTAAGAGATTGGGAATGTCCTCTGTGTAGGCATTCCGCTGTGTACCAAGTTGAGGGATAAGCTACTGCGGAGCTTGTGAAAACAATATTTCAGGTAACCTCTTGGTACTGGGGCTTGTTCCCCTTTTCTGTTCCACCTTTCCAGTTGATGGCAACGGTAGGAAGTGTGTATGAATAGTATAGAACACATGAGCATGCATACATTATTGCTATGGGTACTGAGGTACCGAGTCTTTGGCCAGTAGATAGTTTTATTAGCCTTCGGGCAGTTTCGGACTTCCGCTGGATAGGTCTCCAGGAGGGAGTTCCAGTTGACTGCGTGTCATGGTGTGTGATCCGGGTAGGAGCACACTAGGAATGTCTTTGGCGTTTTGGTTGGTTTGGGCATCATGGTTGTGGTTTCTGTGAACACACCTTGGATGATACCCATAGGCTTATATATGCCCAGGGCGTACGTGGAATTGGGGTTACCATCCCGTATCGTCGTAGTTTGTATCTTTATATTCCCCATTTCTCTAAATCCCTTGCTATATCCCGTTTTCAAAGTGGTTGTTTTATTCTATTGATATGCATCGAAGTGAACCATTGGGTGGAATTTTCTCCAAACCTCTTGGTTACTGAGATATATTCGTATATCTCACCCCGTCTCGGGGCATTTATTTCAGGAGGTAGCAGTGGAGCCGGAGCAGCGGGCAAGAGGCCCGCAGAGTGAGCAGTGGAGTGCTTCATATTTTGCATTTTGGTGGCCGTGTGGCCTAGGCTAGACTTAGGGCATGAACATCTCATATGTATGTAGTATGAGCTTCATTAGCATATTTGTTCACGCCATTTTGCCTAAGTCTAGTAGTTATGTATTTGGTTATGTTGTCATTTGAATTTAAGTTGTAATATTGGAAGAATGTAAGTTTAAGTTTAAGTTTCAAGTTGTAAGTTGTAAAGCAATATTGTAACCGTATTGATGCATGACTATTTATGATGGAAGGGCCTTAGGCTTATTTTAGGGTATGATTACATGTATGATGAAAATATGCATGAAAAAGGTGTTAGTGATTGCAACTACTTAAGGATGATTAATATGAACTAGATGCCTAATAACTATAAACTGGATTGGGTTGTAAGTGCCCCAAGGCGTTATTGGTCCTTGTGTGTGCCACCCATTGGATTGTTACTGTATTACCATGTGACTATTAGGTACATTTGAGGTTTAAATGATTTTTACAAATTTGGGATTATTGGAAAAACAAAGGAAACTCTGGCGAATTTTCTGTAGAATTGGCAGATTTTAGGCAAACTTTGGGAGAGTATATCTCCCTCCATAGAGGTCCAATAGGGACGTGCCATATGCCATTTTGAAGGTTGAGATGTCCTCTATCTTGTGTCCAAATTTGAGGAAATTCTGGTTCGGTCTTAGGCCTGAAAAAATGGAGAAACTCGGACTTCCCATGTGCCACTGCATCTGGGGCAGTTCTGGTCCTGATTTTGGAAATTAATTCCCGCTTCGTTTCTCAGTCAAATTAAGCGTGTGATATATCAAAATGAAGTTTAAGATGTCTAGTTTTTAGGATAAAAATTTGAGAGCAAATGGATGAGTGGATTCAGTGCAGTAATTCGAGTAATGTGAGTGGTTTGGAGCTGTTTTTGGGGTTGGTTGGCTAATTGCTTATCCAACTTCAAACGGCGATAATCGAAGCTAATGAGCTCCGAATTGAGCGTGTGATAGCTTGTTAAAAAGGAAATTAAGTAAGACAAAATATGTAATCTGAGAAGAAGGTTTGGTTGCGAGCGGTGTGGTCGCAGAAAAATTAAGAGTGAAACATGTCCGAATGGGTAAAAACGTAAAGTTTGGAAATTGGCTAAGTGAGTTTACGGGAACTCCTTAGTAACTAATAATAAGTAATGTAAGTTATAAAAATAGTTTAAATAAGTCTTCCGCAAGAGTTTACGGTTACGGTCACAGCTTTTAATTATTACGCTTTTTATGTTTTAAATGCTCGCGTAATAATCGGAAAAAGTTTATTCGCATTTTTATAAATGAATTGCTGTGATTGTAACTGCGCTTAATATCATAATTAATGTTAACAATACCGGTGTACAACGGGCTGTTACAGTATCCAATCACTTCAAGGTTGCTAGAGCTTCTATAAGTAAGCATGTGACCTTTAGTTCCTTGCAAATATCTCAGAACTTTCTTTGCAGCTTTCCAATGATCCATACCGGGATTACTTTGGTATCTACCTAACATCCCAACTGCAAAACTAATATCTGGTCTCGTACAAGTCTGAGCATACATTAAGCTCCCAACTAATGATGCATACAGAATTGCTTCCATTTCTTTTCGTTCCAATTCAGTTTTAGGACATTGCATAAGACTAAACTTATCTCCTTTCTGAATTGGAACTGGAGATGATGAGCAGTTTTCCATTCTGAATCTCTCTAGAACTCTATTAATGTATGCTTTCTGAGACAAACCTAACAGTCCTTGTGTTCTATCACAGAATATTTCTATTCCTATCACATAAGCTTCCTCACCCATATCTTTCATTTCAAAGTTACTAGAGAGAAACTTCTTAGTCTCATTTAAAAAACCAAGATCGTTAGTTGCAAGCAAAATATCAACAACATACAGAATCAATAATATAAACTTGCTCCACTGATCTTCAGATATATACATCGATCAACGATGTTTTCTTTAAATCCAAAGGAAACAACAGTATCATTAAACTTAAGATACCATTGTCGTGAAGCTTGTTTAAGTCCGTATATTGACTTCTTAAGTTGGCACACCATGTGCTCTTTACCCTTTTCTATGAACCCCGTTGGTTGGTCCATGTACACATCTTCATCTAAATTTCCATTTAGAAAGACAGTTTTCACATCCATTTGGTGTAACTCTAGATCATAATGAGCCACCAATGCCATAATAATTCTTAAAGAATCCTTCTTTGAAACTGGTGAAAAAGTTTCTTTATAGTCAATGCCATCTTTCTGAGTGAATCCCTTTGCAACTAGTCTGGCCTTGTAACGTTCTAAGTTCCCAAGAGAGTCACGTTTGGTCTTAAAGACCCATTTACAACCAACTCTCTTACACCCTTCTGGTAACTCAACAAGATCCCAGACCTTATTCTGTTCCATAGATTTCAACTCATCTTTCATAGCATCTAACCACTTATCACCATTTTCTCCATTCATAGCTTGTGAAAACGTTACTGGATCATCCTGAACACCCATGTCAAATTCAGACTCTTGTAGATATACCACATAATCATTAGAAATAGCAGGTCTTCTTTCTCTTTGAGATCTTCTTAATGCTATTTGTTGTGGTTCTTCTACTATGGGTTCATTCGGTTCATCAACAATGATTTCTTGATGAATAGTGGGATCATTAACTTGTCCTTCATTATTATTGATTGGTTCAATAGCATAAGGAACAATAACTTTACTAGAGCTACAAGGTAATGGAACTTGTACTCTTACTTCATGAATATCCACTTTACGTGGTGTTTCACTCCCACTAACTTCACCATTCTCAATGAACCTTGCATTTCCAGATTCAATAATCCTTGTAGTATGATAAGGACAGTAAAATCTATACCCTTTCGACTTTTCTGGATAACCAATGAAATAACCACTGATTGTTCTTGCATCCAGTTTCTTTTCTTGCGGATTGTAGTATCTAATCTCTGCCTGACAACCCCAAACATGCAGGTGTCTTATACTAGGTTTCCTTCCAGTCCAAAGTTCAAAAGGAGTCTTTGGAACTGACTTACTAAGAACCCTATTCAATACGTACATGGCAGTTTTTAGAGCATAAGTCCACAATGAAACAGGTAAAGAAGAATTACTTCACATACTCCTAATCATATCCAGTAAGGTCCTACTACGCCTTTCTGATACACCATTCTGTTGCGGTGTACCGGGCATTGTGTATTGAGCACAAATACCACGCTTTTCCAGAAATTTAGCAAATGAACCCAGATGTTGTCCACTTTCATCATACCTTCCATAATATTCACCACCCCTATCAGACCTGACAATCTTCACCTTTCTGTCTAATTGCCTTTCAACTTCATTAATATAAATCTCCAAAGCATTTGTATCTTGAGACTTATCATGCAGCAAATAGACATAACCATAACGTGAATAATCATCAATGAAAGTGATAAAAAAAATTTCTTTATTGAAGGCATTAACATCAAACGGACCACATACATCAGTGTGTAATTTCAAGAAGCTGAGTGCTCCTTGTGGCTTCTTTCTTTGTGTGTTTTGTTTGTTTTTCTTTAATACAATCCACACAAACATTTAAATCAGTAAAGTCTAAATCCGGAAGGATTACATTATTTACCAATCTTTTCATCCTTTCTTTGGAAATATGTCCCAAACGTTTGTGCCACATGTAAGCGGAACACTCATTAATTAAGGTACGTTTAGTACCAACATTATGATGCAGAGTCATAAGTGTTTCAGCATAAAGATTATCACGACATAATTTATATAATCCATCACATAAAGTACCATTACCAATCAAATGATTGTGCTTGTACAAACTGAAACTACCACTACCAAATTTAAAAGAGTATCCAGCAACATCAAGTTTGGAAATTGAAACTAAATTCCTAGATATACTAGGTACATAAAGAGTTTCACATAAACCCAAATGAAAACCACTGTCGAGAATCAAACGGTAAGTCCCAACAGCTTCCACCGGAACTTTCACTCTATTGCCCATAAGGACAAACTTTTCATTTGGCTTTGTGGTTTGGGTCATAAGGAATCCCTGCATTGTATTAGAAACATGAGTAGTACAACCAGAATCAATCCATCAAGTATTATAAGGAACTTCAGCCAGATTTGATTCATAACATATATAAGCACTAGGCTTACCTTTCTTTTCGAACCAAGCCTTACGTTTCAGGCAATCCTTTTTGAATGCCCTTCCTTTTTACAGAAATGGCACCTCATCTTTTCATTACTTTCCTTTTTGTGGATTTTAGAAGAAGAGGCCTCATTAACTTTAAGGGGTCCTCCTCCTACTCTTTTCTTCTCATGCTTCTTACCTTTATTTTTTTCAGCTCCTTGATGCTTTACATAATTGATGGAATGAGCTCCCTGATTCTTAAGTCTGGTTTCCTCCTGAACTAGTATACTGTGCAATTCATGCACATTCCATTTGTCTTTCATGGTGTTATAGTTCATTTGGAAAGGACCATACTCAGACTGTAATGAGTTCAATACGAACTGCACCAGGAAGTTCTCATCCACCGCCATTTCCAATGCTTTTAATTTTGCCGCAATGCTTGTCATTTCAATAACATGCTCATGCATAGTACGTGAACCATCAAACTTCATGGTGGTCAGTGTACTCATAAGTGTTCCAGCAAGAGACTTATCAGCGGTTTGGGAGCACTCTTCCACAAGTTTCATAATTTCTATGGCACTTTCAGTTTGTGGAAGAGCTGACTTAATGTTGCTTGCAATGCTCATTTTCATGTACATCAGACTTAATCTGTTGGATCTTTCCCAGTTCTTAAAATGGTCCCTTTCATCCTCAGTGCTTTCAGGAGTAATAGCACCAGGTTCCTCTTCTCTAAGAGCCATATCCATATCCATTACCCCAAGGTAAAATTGGATTTACTCTTTCCATTCAGAGAAGTTCAGCCCATTAAAAACTGCAACAGTTGAGAACATGGAATGTGTAGCAACCGGTACTGCGAGGAATAACATTTAAAACATTAAAGCTTTGTGTCATACGTGTCACATACTAACATACTTCACAGATTCAAATATTTTAACTTCAATGCATATCAATGTTCACCTTTGGGGATCCATTAACATACAACATTAACTATAATGATGCTATATAAATTTCACATAATTTGGCAATGATGCATACCCCTATCATAAATATCATCTTTGGATGTCCAAATGCAAGGAAATATGTCAACAATACCAACATTCATGTTCATTTTATAAAACAAATAATCAACCTTTGGGTTGATCCCTAACTGTCCTATAATAATGAACTTCAATATACCACAACATGAATAATTATATCATTCTATTCACAGCATCACAGTCATGGTAATTGAAATAAAATTCATAATATTTGGAATTAAAATAATTCTTCAAGATTTGGCCACTTTGGTGACTAACAAATCTAACATAATTAATTCTAAAACTTTAATATTTCATAAACAGTAATAAAATTAAATTTTCACATTCAATTTTAATCCAATCCAATCACATAATCATTCACGGTTTTCATATATATCATTGTCTTCAATATAATCATTCACGGTTTTCATATATATCACTGTCGCATATATTCTTTAATATATATATCTATTCAAAACCGAGAATGGCAAAGTCAATTGGACGATGCACTTCGTATTTATATCTACATATGAAAATGCGAAAACCGAGAATGGCAATTTCATATACATAATCATTCTATAAATTGGACGATCACATTAAAACTTCCACGTAAAGCAAAACTGAATGGAAGCCAAATGGCATTATTGAAAAATCATATTAACATGTTTTCGTTTTCGTCCTTTTGTGAAATACAAAGTCAATCAAAAAAAAAAATTCTCCTTCAGAACTCGAAAACCGAAAAATGGCAAATGCTTTAATTCAAAATGAATGCAAAAATCGTGAGTGCACAGTGCAGTAACAATTCACAAAGCCGAATGGCTATTGTCCAAAAACACTGCAAATGGCTACCATTAATACGTAATGGTTAAAAACACTATGAACGTGAAAACCGAGAAGTACTTTTAATGTTTTATTTTCAAAACCTAATTTTTCATGAATCAGAAATTCATTCATAATTATTTTTGAAAAAACACAAATTCTTAAACACATGCTCTGATACCACATGTAAGCAATTTAATCAGTAATTCATGATTCATGTTCAACAATGCCTATTCAAGAACATGATACATGATCTTTAGAATTCATAGTTTTCACATAAGAGTGTATCTTTCTCCATTAATGCGGAAGATCTTTGATGGTGGAATCTTTTTTCTGAGTCTTAACCCTTCCCTGTTCTTGTATCTTCTTTTATAGGGATTGGATACAACTCTCACAGGCAGACTTAGATGGACGTTTGTTTTTCTGCCAGACCCCTTAATAAGAAAACTGACCATATGACATTATATAACTGCACCTATCAACAGTTACACTTTTAATAACTTCCCTTTACTGTCAATTAATATTATGTCCTTTTAATAATTAAATCAACTGACACTTAATTTTATACATGAGACACAAATACCCAAAACAAAATGATACGCTAATAATTTGTCAATTAATCATATAAGAATAAACCACTCTAAGAAAAGTACGAATTTTTAGAAATTTAAGAATAGTTTGTACCTGTGTGTTCTTTCTTGTAGCATTTTATTGACGTTGACCTTATCTTTCAAAGTTAAAGTTTAAAAAACTAACAAACGGTTGCAAAAACTAACAAACGACCTTATCTTTCTAGTTAGGGTTGACAAAACGAGCCAATTCGGCCCAACATGCCCCAATTCGGCCCAACACGGCCCAATTCGGTCCAACCAATTCGGTCCAACCCGCATTCAACGCGAAAAAAATGAGCCGAGTTAGGATTGACTCAAAAAAAAAACGAGCCAGAAAACTCAACCCAACCCGACCCGAGTCGGGTTAGGATTGACTCGCGGGTTAGCTAAAAAATATGACTCGTGGGTTGGCTTAAAAAAATAGCTCGCGAGTTGGCTCAAAAATTAGCTCGCAGGTTGGCTCGAAAATTGCTCGCGAGTTGTCTCGTTTTCAGCCTATTTAAATGACCATGTAGTATTAATGCACCAGCTATGTGGCTTCCATTAACTTTAAAGGGTTACAAAATGAGAAATAAAAGCAAAATATTTTAGTTTTGAATTTTCTTCGCAACAAATTTGCATCAACATCCAGAAACAATCAAAACCACTTGCTACCAAGTGGGTAAAATATTTGAACCAAACAGAGCCAGCACAGCTTAACAATATAAAAATGGCTGGAATGTGAGAAGATTAGGGACTTAGGTTAGAGATAGAAGAAAAATGATGACAACATATGTGGATTTTGTCCATTTTTGTATATTATATTTATATTTTTTTATAAATAAAAAAAAGCTCAACCTGCGAGTTGGCTCGTTGACTCGTGAGTTGGCTCATTTTTTCATGGGTTGAAACGAGTAGGGTTGGCTCGGGTTGGAAGCTCATTTTTTATCAATCCAACCCGGCTCATTTTTGGCGATTACGAGCCAACTCGCTCGTTTTTGCCAACCGTACTTTGCGAAGATAAAACTTTTGTTTCCTCTCTTAAATATTGGCCATTTTGAAAATGCACTACTTTGCGAAGATAAAACTTTTGTTTCCCCTCTTAAATATTGGCCATTTTTCCACCTTCTTTTGTCCTTGCGTGAGGCTTACTTAGTGCATGAAAAACTAGTAGAGAAATGAACTTATTTTCTCACATACTGAGAACACTAGCAAGATTATTGAAGAATTGCTTATTTTACCAGCTTAGAGTTTCTTAATGGGAATCTAAAAGAAAAAACAATTTGGGAACTAGCAATGAAGACCCTATAGCTACAAGCGTTAGTGAATAAGTGATTGTGCCATTTCTTACATGATGGTCTTGAAATAAAAAACCCAGCTTGATGCATCATTCCAAATTCTGGTCGAGGCTTTGACTAATAGAGGTTACAATGAAGCTAATTATTCTAACGGGTGACACATGAAAGCAAGCATACGTTGAAGAAAAGAAAAATTAATTAGGATTTAAAAGCACTGCAAAGGGACAAAAAAGTGCATTTCGAGGTTCCTAATATTTATTTATTTTGGATATTAGGAAAATAACAAAAGAATCAACAAACTATAGAAGGATTGTTGAGGAATCTAAACCTCCCAACAAATCCTTCTCTATCAACAACCTACAATTCAGAGGAACATTGGAAAAAATAACAACATCCCAAGAGCTATGGTCCACCTTAGAAGCTAACCAATTGACCACTTCATTCCCTTCCCTGTTTATATGAGTTAGCATGACTCTCCATGGTCTTGCAACCAAAGCTTGGATTCTTTTAATCAACGAACCAAGAGGATGATCATTAGCACTCCCTTCCTGAATCAATTGAATCACTTCTGTTGAATCTCCTTCAAGGTGAATCTGTCTGAACCCATGATCCCAAGAAACTTGGAGACCCACTAAAGCTCCCCATAACTCAGCCTTTAGAGCATTTCCTTGCCCCACCTTCTTCATATAACCCAACAGCCATCTCCCATCACTATTTCTCAAGACACCTCCACAACCACTATGAGTTCCATCAAGAGAGAGCAAGCACCATCAACATTAATTTTGATCCATCCCTTTAAAGGAGGACTCCATTTGACAATAATATCTTCCTTCTGTGTTGAGCAAATATCAGCATCTTCAAGAGTTTTTTCAGCATGAATTACATTTTGGACATAAATCATCTTATGACAAATAGATTCAAGACTACTCACTTCCTTTTTAAAGACAAAATTGTTTCTTGATTGCCACAATATCCAGCAAGTAACACCAAAGGTAAGTCTCCAATTCTGATCCTAACTACTATCATTTCCCTTCTTCAGGTTAATATGAATCCAATCCAAAAAACTTCCAGAGAAAAAAAAGTTATACCTGGATTTAGCAATTAGGCATCTCCAAATCTGTTTTGCCCAGTAACAGCCCCTCATCACATGGCTGCAATCTTCAAACGGATAGAGACATCTAGGACAGTGAGCATCATCCCCCATATGTCTTCTGCATCTATGCTCATTAGTTAACAGATTATCCCCTAAAAGAAGCCAAATAAAATGCTTAACCCTTTCTAGTCCTTTCCAATTCCAAGCCAAATCTCAACACTGATTTTGGTTCTGCATATCAGACACATCATTTCTGATAGCCAAATAAGTTTATTTCACAGTAAAAGTCCCATTGCTAGAATGTCTCCAAATGACCCTATCATCACCCTCTTCCTCCTTGGGAGGCTCAACCTTGGCTATAGTTTCATAGACATCTTCAGGAAGGAACAAATTGAACTTGTCCCAATCCCAATCACCATCTTAAGCCACACAATAAGCCACTTCCCATAGGCTAAAATCTTCAGGAATATGCATGATAGCTTTCTCACTAAGCTTCCCAAGACCAGGAACCCAGTTATCACTTCAGAATTTAATTTGTCTACCATTTCCAATCACAATTTTAGATCCTGCCAAAATATGGTTCCAAGATGAACAAATACCCCTCCAAATATTACTAGCATTAACATGATTCGAGGCTTGAGGCAAGAACTCATCCTTCAGCTTATATTTATTTCTCAGAACTCTAGCCCACAAAGCATCCTTATTCGCTAGAAGTCAATATCCCACCTTCATGACAAAAGCTTGATTAAATGATCTTAAATCCCTCAACCCAACACCATCATACTGTTTAGGAGAACACATTTTGTCCCATTTAACCAGTTGGACACTTTTCCTTTCCTTAGATGAGCCCCAAATGATATCACGAGTAAGCTTTTCAATATCATCACAAACATTTTTTGGCAACCAGGCAATTTGTATAGCATAGGTAGGCATAGCAAACAACACAGATTTTGCCAGAGTTAGCCTCCTAGCTAGAGATAAGGACTTAGCATTCCAAGCATTCAACCTATTTTTTACACGATCCAAAAGAAACTTTATTAACTCTACAAAGATTCAGCATCACTCCCTAGTATTTTCCCAAATTAGAAGTAATTCCAATGCCTAAGCATTCACTAATCTCCTTAGCTCTACCAAAACTCACATTCTTTGAGAGAAAAACTCTTGTTTTATCCGTACTAACTCTCTGCCCTGAACTCATTGCAAACACTTTAAGGATCTGATTAATGACATGGGCCTGGTCAAGAGAAGATTCAACACATAAGATGATATCATCCGCAAAAAATAAGTGGGATATAGGATGCCCCTTTTTTCCAAGAGTAATTGGTTTCCAAGCTTTCACCTCAATGGCTACTTGGATTAAATGGGCAAGTCTTTCCACACAAAGAGTGAAAAGATAGGAGGATAAGGGATCCCCTTGTCTTATTCCACAAGAAGGTTTAAAGTACCTAGTAGGATGCCCATTCCACAACATGTTAAGCTCACTGGTCCCTACACACTTATCAATTAAAGAAATCAGACCATTTGGCAGCCCCATATCTTGGATTGTCTCGTGAATGAACTCCCAACTAAGCCTATCATAGGCTTTATCCAAATCAACTTTAATCATCATCCATCCTTGTTTACCTTTCTTCTTTCTCATCGAATGAATTAGCTCCTGAGCCACTACAATATTGTCTGCACTTTGTCTTCCTTTTACAAAAGCACATTGGTTAGGGGTAACCCAATTAGGCATCCAGCTTCTTAATCTCTCAGCAATCAGCTTAGTTACAATTTTATAAGTAACATTAAACAAACTTATGGGTCTAAAATCTCTCATACATTCAGGGTTATATTTCTTAGGAATCAAACAAAGATGTGTTTTATTGATTAACTGCACCTTCATTGGGTCCTCAAAGATACTCTTGACTAGATCAGATATTGATTTGCCAACTATATGCCATTGAGTTTGAAAAAAAGCTGCATTCAAACCATCTGCGCCTGGAGCCTTAAATCTGCCCATTTTAAACACAACTCTTCTAATCTCTTTTGCATCTGGAAGTTTAGCAAGTTTATCCATCTTTGGAAAAGCTCCTTTTACAGGAAACTCCTCATATCCATCCCCATCAGCTAAAAATGGCTTTTCAAAATACTTCACTGCTATCTCCACCATCTTCTTCAAATCAGTTGTCCATTCTCCAAGCTCATTTTTAATAGCTACCACTTTGTTAAATCTTCTTCTAGCAACAGTGGAAGAGTGAAAAAACTCAGAATTTTTATCCACAAATTTCATCCAATTAACTCTAGATCTTTGGAACCAGGTTAGCTCCTCCCTTAGAAATTTTTTTTCCAAATCTTTCCAAAGATCTCTCTGCAACCTCTCAAACTCCCTGTCATATCTAGATTCCAGCTACAAATCCAGGCCTTGAATTCTAGCATAAATCCTATGTTTCTGTCTCATTTCCTCTCTGAAGATGTCATGATGCCATCTAGTTGCATCCTCCTCAAATTCTTTCCTAGAAGCCAACCAATCCACATCCTTCTCCCAACATTTTTTAACCATATTCCCAAAATCAGAGTTTGTGAGCCATGCTACTAAAAACTTGAACTGTTTCACACCCTTATTTCCATGGAAATCTTTATAGCAACTCAGAAGGATTGGCCTATGATCTGAATTAAAAAAAGGAAGATGTCCTTGCACTCTGTTTGGCCAGGCTAAATTCCATTCTTCGTTAGCAACAACTCTAGTAATCCTTTCTTGTAAACTTCCTCTTTTCCAGGTGAATCTCGGGCCTATAAACCCAATATCTATCATTCCACAAACCTCAAGACACTCCTGCATATCCTGAACACTTCTCCAACAAACCTCTTTACCTCCACACTTCTCAGATAGATTCAGAACAGAATTAAAATCCCCAAGGATAACCCAAGGAGAATTAATTGAATCTGCCAATACCTCCAAGTCCTCCCATAAGCTAATTCTTTCATTCCTCCTAGGGCTTCCATATACAAAAGTAGCTAATTCAAACCTCCTATCTTTAAGATAATGAATACTTGTACGAACATATTGATGGTGGGATTCAATGATCTCCACCTCAACATCTCTGTTATCCCACAGAACCCAAATTTCTCCAGAAAAACCTACAGCTTCCTGTTTAAAAAACTTAAGGAATCCCAACTTCTTTATAATGGTATCCCCTCTGTCACCCTGAATCTTGGTCTCCAATAAGGCCAACACTTTAATATTAAACCTATATTTAATGTCTGTAATCAGAGCAGGGAATTCTTTTTTCCCTACTCCTCTACAATTCCAAGAACAAATATTCATAATAAAAATTGTACAAAATAAAAATACCTCAACCACAAAGGGCTGATCCATCAACTATTATTATGATTTCTGGCTCCTCCCAAGGCTGCATTTGCCTAATCAAGCTCTATCCCATTTTGAATTGAGATTCCTGATAACTCATATTTTATTGCACTTATTTGTTACTCTTGATTAGTATTTTTAGGATTTATTTGAATAAAATAATATTTTTTCAGTTAATTTAGATTTTTAGTTTTTGATTGGGTTTAATTTATTTTCGTCAGAATCTTTCAGCTTTACGTTACTTCTGTATTTTGGCCATATCTCGGTCCACAGTTGTCGGATTGACTCCGTTCTTGTTGGGTTTTTCAGATAACACAGAGGGATACAATTCTTATGAAGAGCTCGAAGCCATATTAGGATTGGAAGCTGGTCGATTTCTGACACCAAGTTGGACGCTTTTTGCTGAAGTTTTATTTGATTATTGGACTTGTAATTTAAATTAAAACTCAATTACTTAAGTGGCCCAAAGCCAACTTTTAGTTTTATTTTATTTTATTTATTTTATTTTGTATTATAGATAGATGGGCCGATCAGAACTGAGCCCTAACCCGATTTGGGTAGGGCCGATCAGAATGATCATCAGATTTGATGATCAGATTGTTCTCAATTGAAAATAAGGATTCTGATTCAATTGAGGTTAATCACGAATTTGGTAATTTTTATCCAAGGAAGGACATCCTAGGAACCCTAACCTTAGGTTGGTTAATTCTTAATTACGAGTTTTTAATCCCAATTTTTATATTCTATCTTTTAATTATTCAAACAAAAATCCAAAACCCCCCTTTTAATTTTCTGTTCTCATAAGCGATTTTAACCAAAACAATTTCCTTGAGAGACGACTTAGGGTTTCCACTTTACTGCAAATTTTCTAAACCCTAATAAAAAATAATTTTTAATTTGCGCGAGTTCGACAGCTCGTGTCAATTCCATTCTTCAACAGGTTCATAGACTCATCTCTTTTGCTTGTCCCATTGACATTACTAGGAAAATCTTGTGTAGGCTGCAAAACTCCTCTTTCTGGACCTTTGTTTCTGCTGATCAACTTCTGAGATCCCACAATTAAAGAATTGGGGGATTGGTTCTCAGACATTTGATTTTTGCTACCTGCCCCTTTGGAATTAGATTTTATTCTCTGCATCCCAGTAGGTCCTACACCAATTCCTTTGGACACTCCAGTCTTTCCTCCTTCTTTCTTTTGTTTCTCTAGTCCTGCATTCTGACTACTCGAGGATGGTTCTTTTATCTTCCTCTCATTTCCACCTCCTCCATCAATCTTACTCTCCAACCCTTCCTTTTTATCTACTGATTTTGTATCCTGACTAGGGACTATTTATTTCTTTGGACTATCTGTACTCATCACCTCTCCCACACAACTGTTTTCCACCACCATAGGAGTGTGGTTTTCAACAGGTTTAAGTTGACTATCTTTCATAATAGCATGCTTGACTGGAGAAGCTTTCATCTTAAGCCCTCTGCTAGATTTTTGAACCATCATCCAAGTGCCAAACGCCTCCTATTCCTTCTGTTGTACCTTCTCTATCACCTTTTCATTCCCTCCCTGATCCTCCTTATTTAGACCATCATCACCAGAGGTGTGTTTGTGAACCTCATTGCTAGGACATGAGTCTTTCCTATGGCCATACATGCCATAAGAAAAGCATATCATATAAAGCCCCTCATACCCCACATGCAGGACTCTCCCCAAATTTTGAATTTCGACAAGAAGCTCCTCCTAAGGTCAACTTCCACATAAATGCGAGCGAAACTAGCTCTTTTTGTGATATCCCCATCTCCAACTTCATTTTTTCTCAGAGAATTTTTATCTATCTTAAGAGTTCTCCTAAAAATGCTACCAATCTTCCAAAGATTATGAGTGGTATAAAATTCCAAAGGCAAACCTGGAATTCTAATCCAGACAGCAAGTCTCTTCAATTGCTCATCATATGGATCAAAGAATGGTCTCCACCTCTGCACTGTTAGGTAATGGTCAGCAATTATCCAAGGTCCTTCATGAAGGACATGATTATAATCACTATCCTCCTGAAATCTGATTACCATATACCCATTATCCAAATCAATAACCTCATAGTACCCCATTAGATTCCACATTCTCACCAACCTAATCATCAAGAACCGAGCTCCCATTTTCTTCCCCAGAAGCTTAATTATGAGCGCTTTCCTCCATTGTTTACAATCTTCTTTATGCTGGCTTCTTGAGATTTTGTATAAAGGACACAAGGGATCCTTCATTCCATCTTCTTCACTTTCCTCTAACATATCCTCATCTTCTTCCTCCCTTCATTGTCTAGCCATCCAGTCCTCATCCTCGCTGTCTGTCATTTCCTTCGCTCCATTGAAACGCAACAACTTATCCTTATAAGAGATAACCTTGTGTCTATGTCCACTGTTCTTCCCTGATGAGCCACCAGAAGGTGGATCCACTTCGCCATCGGTTTCCTTACTCGAGGTATGAGGTTTACTTGCCGAAGCTTCATTTCCCCCCATTGGAGATCCCGAAGAGCTTGGATCTGCTCCTTGCATGTGTTCATCCATTAACTCATCATAGATTCCTATCCCTTTTGGCTTCTTAATGCTTCGATTCAGATTATCTTCTTATTCAGTCAATGCTGGCCTTGTTTCTCCCATACCCGATGAAGTTCTTCGCAGAGAAAAGAAAATTGGTGCGTAAGATCTACGCGCGCTCACAATCTGTTATGATTAGGTTCCTAATATTTAATAAGGTGGATAGAGACTCAAATCTTATGTCTCATTTTTCTTACAGCAACCACCGTTAGACCCACTCCATGGAAGCTCAAGCACAATCTCACACAATGTCAAGGAAACCATATCTGAACAAAATGAAATTCTAATTTTTTTTTTTTGCTAACAAATTGGGCTAAAAACACAAATAAAATAAAGATATTATTCAATCCATTGAAATATGATTTTTTTATTTAAAAATAATTTTTTTCAACAACACACACAAACCGCCAAAGCTCCAATAATAAAGTTTGGTGACTCTTCAAGCTAGATTCTAAGGGTCCCTTTAGCGAACAAGATAGAATAGAAATTGATAAAATAAGAAGGATGGATAAATGTATAAAAGGATATGAGCTTGATAAGCACATATCATATCCTATGTTTGATGTGTATTAGATAAGCATTTTAATAGAATAATGTTATCATATCTGGTGTTTGAGGCAAATTATATGGTGGCATGATATGATATAAATACATAAAATATCATTTTCTAACAAAATTCCATATAGTTTTATAAAATTGATTTTTAAACTGGTTTTTTATTATTTATAATTACTTCTTATTTAAAATTATTCAAAAATTTTAAAAGTCACAATATTAAATAAAATAGATAAATTACTCACAAAATTTTTCAAAATAAAATAAATTACATCTTCACTAAATTAAATTTTAAAAATTAGATTTTAAATTGATTGTCAATATTGATGGCCAGTGGCTAGTGTTAGTGGATGGTAGTGGTGTTGGTTGTGGGGGCTGGTGACGACAGGTGGTGGTGACAGCATGGGCATTGATTGACAAATATTGTGGCTGACTAATGCCGGTGGAGTGATGGTTGGTGCCAAGTTCTTGGTGGTTACTGGTTGGTGGCCAATGACAATGGTGGTGGTTGGTATCCTGGCGGCACTAACGATAAAGGCTAGTAGTTGCAGTGATGGTTAATTCCTAATGTTTAGTAGTCAAGGTGGTGGCAATGGCCAATGGCAACGATGATGATGGTGATGGTTGGCTGGTGGTGGCGGTGACATGGATTATAACACCTCGCAATTCTAAATGATATATTAATTATTAAACATGGATTAAAGGGAAGGATTAGGGAAAATCCTGAAGATTAGGTCAAAATACAAAGGAAAGATAAAACGGTAATTAGCCAAACACGCAACCCTAGGAAGGTAAAATTGAGTGAGAGGTCTCAAATGATAAAAATAACCCTGGAAATGGATTCAAAACGAAAAATTGAGTGGTTAGGCAAGTTTCTAAAATTTCGATGAATAGTGTTTTTATCGGGTAAAAATATTGCGGTACAGTTGCACCGTAAAACATGTCGATTGAATTTTGAGCTCTAGGTTTGGATATAAGTTATAAATGGTGTATAGGACTAGGAAATATGATTTCTAATGAAATTTGACAGAAATTAGTAGGTTTGGGAAAACGTGCCTACTGTTAACACCCCGTGTATACCCGGTTTGTTAACATGTCATCGTATTAAGCCACGCGTAATTTAAAATGTGGAATAACTTTTGTTTTCAATTATGACGTCATTAAACTTAGCCAAGTTGATTACCTAATCAATTTCATAAAACATCGCCTGTATGTAAATTGCAAAATACAGCTAACTGAAATACCTCATAAATATAAAATGAGTATCTAAGTCACGGATCTACAACACGTAGTCCGGAAATATCCTGATACATTAATACAACCCAAAACTAAAATCAGAAAGTCAAAGTCAATATGGCATGGACAATCCCCATGCTCACCAAATAAACGACTTAACCAACAGAGTCTCAACAATAACATCAAATGAACTAAAAGCATGATATCAACAGACATAATCAGCATCCAAGCATAATCAGCATAAGCAGATAAACATCAATCAACTAAGCTCCGGCCTCCTGCCGATGGAGGTCTCAACCCCTGGGTTACCTGAACCTGAAATAAACGCCCCAAACGTGGGGTGAGATCTCTAAACAGAAATCTCAGTAAGACAAGGGGTCCTCAATGATCCTCCACCCCAAGCTAAAAACAGTTTAACAATATAAATTCCAAAATAGTGCAATGCAACAAATAATCATATCATGTGCGTCAATACTAATCTACTGGCCAGAGAAATGTAGGAATACGTCTATTACCCACACTAGTGCAAGACGTCACTTGCACCCACCCACAGTGTCACCGTCTTGTATGACGCCACATACTCAGGCTAACCGTCGAATTAGAACAACACATACCTATTAAAAGCCATTGCACATAAAGCTCAACAACATTTTCAATTATCAAAGCATGTAAACACAGCATGCATATAAACCATTCCCCCATGGGGTATGGTGGAACCACACAATGGCTAAACCGAGGACACAAAAGCTTACCTTGCAAGCTAACTATCCAATGCCAAGAGTCCACACAAGCTCAAAGCCCAAACACAGTAGAATCACAATCTGTTTTGGACCAACAATCATATCAATAATTATACTCAACAAGCATAAAACACAAAGACAACGCCTAACCTTCACGTTTCATGTCTTTAGGCTTCTCACAAAGCCACAAGCCCTTAATCACTTAGATTCTGACTTAATTAGATTATTAAAGAAGTCACACTTCATCAATCTAGGGTCCACAAACCCATAACAACCTTCTGTATGAACAGTACAACTACTGTTCTTCGCAAACTCAGAATATCTGGATATTTGTCGGGGGCATATCCGGATATCAATATCCGAATATTCAGAACCCCATATCCGGATATCAATATCCGGATATCCATATCCGATATCAATATCCGAATATTTCTAACCCAATATCCGGATATTTCGCGGCAGAACTCAGATTCTGCAGTTCGCGAGATATCAATCCAAAGGTTCGACTTTTACCGATTACAGAAGCTTAAACATGCATTTCTAGGTGTGTTTAACCTTACCCAACCTTAAGTTATGATCTTTTGCTCATTACATGCATCAAGGCTTCATTTTTAACTAAGAAAACTCAAGTTCAAGGGTGGTAAGGCTTACACAAGCTTAAGACAGCAAAAGGAATGCCCTTGGAGTTCACCACTAAACCCCCACAGTTCTGACTTGGCAAGGAAACGAAAATGACAACAAAGAAGGGTCATTTCATCACAAAGGTGGCTCCTTGAAGCCACATAAGCTAAGAACAAAGGTTCCAACACCACAACTCAAGAACTCAGCCCCCTCACACACACAAGACAACAACCAAAACTCAGCAATGATGCACCCTTCCCACTTACAATGATGGTTCACACACTCTCAAGTTGTTTTGATGAAGAAAGTAGAAGGAAAGGTGGTTTCTTTGGAGGAGAAATCTAAGAGATGGTGAAGAAGAAGGGAGGCAGCAGCTCCACATGCAAAAACCCACGCAGAAATGGCTGAGTATCAGCCTAGGGTTTTGTGCAAGTGACTATTTATAGCCGGTTTAAACTCAAACGCACTGTATTAGCGTTAATTGCTACGCTTAGCAATTTAATCTTAAACTTTGGAATCTGAACCTACTCATTTTTCTAAGATTTAACATATTTTTATTTTAATTTTTGCAGCACCTTTCCAGTACACGCTTTTCAATAGCCAGTATCAGTTCTGGCACCAGTTCTCATAATTTTAACTTGAAACTTGAAATTACAGTCCTATATATTATTCTAGGAATATTCATGCACTTATTATAATTTTCCGGGATACTTCATCGGCACACATTTATACCGATTAGCAGAACCGGTATCTGCACTTTTCGCCAGAAAAGCGACTTTCAGCTTCATTAATCACTTACCATAATTATTTAAGCTTTCTAAATATTATTAGGGTCAATTATAGAATTATTTCCTAATTTCTCATACTTAATTAATTAACTTCCTTAATTAACGGTGTGGGTTCTTACACCTACGGCGCGCGTAACAGCTTAAAACTGTAATTTCTTCGAACGACCGGAAAACTCCGGATTCATCTGATCATGGGAAATTAAAGGACAATGCTTAATGTTCAAAATTATAGTTTCTAAATAGTTTATGAAATTACGGACATTTAGCGGAATAGGCGAGAGATTTGAATTAGTTTGAAATCGCGTTAAGTCACTTAAGACACATGAGCACATGACTATTCATCATCACTTTCCCTCCCTTTCTCTCTCCAAACCCGCACCCAAACCCCCTCCCTTGGCCATTTTTCATTTTATTTTTCTTTCTCCTCTAACTTCATCAAATCATCATCGAATCAAGTGAAATTTGTCATAAAACTTGTTGGAAATCACCTCCCAAACACAATGGTGGTAGTCTTGAACCATGAAACTCCATAGATTTTGAGAAACCCCCCCCCCCAAACCCGCGGCCCTTTTCTGTAGATTTGCATTCATGAAGTTGTTTGGTTCTCCAAGGGTTTAGTATGATGTGGAGGAGACCTAGGCCAAGCTATTGAGTAAGTTTCATCATATTTTATTGGTTGGATTGATTGATTTAATTCATGAGCCCTAGTGTTGCGACTTTAACAAGTGTACTAGTCGTACAAGTAATAAAATGATGAGTAAAGATCGTTCCCACGACGATTTGTGTTCAAGCACCTACTAACCATTTATAATTAAGTTGAATCAAACAATAATTTGTTGAAAGCATTGATAATTGTCACCAGAATTGAATTGTATTAAGACTTGACAAAATAACTAAAATTAGAATTAGAATTTTAAAAACAAGTAATCAGAAATCAATGTCCCTCAACCATAAACTTATGTAAGAATCAATCCTATTATGAATTATCTCCCATGTGATGTCAATCAACCTTTTTCTAATCACCAAGATGTAATCCCTTACTATCCTGGTTGATACATTAATCAAGAACCCCAACCCCTTGGTGATTCTCTTCTTAATACATACATTAAGCACTAAGATTTTAAAGATTGCATCAGAGTCCTAGTCCCAATCCCTTGGTGACTAGAACACTGATGATGAAATTGCTAATTACAGAAATAATGTAAACATTCCTGTTCTACACTACTCCCTTAATGGAAAGAATTGATAAAGACAATTTCATATCATCACATAAAAGCTAATCATAAAATTCAATCAACCATACATAAATTCATACTTGAGTTCCATTGAATCAGACTACAAAGGACTTTACTCAGACATAATAAAAGAATAAACAAGAGAAGAGGAAAGATCAAACTCCATTGTCATGATGGTTGAGTCTTCAATCTTCAAGTACAATTACATAAAATGTACTAACTATTACAAGAACTAAATCCTAAAGAATTTAGAAAGTCAGAGAAAGTGAAGAGTCAGATCAAATCTATAAAAGATCTGATATGATCTCCCCTTCCTAAGTATCAGAGATTATGGGATATGATAGGATATGTCAAATGTGAAGGCCCTTTTACCTTTTATAATTTACAAATTACAACTGAATAACAACCAAAAACTGACATGGGCGCTAAAACGTTCATTGTTGAGCGTTTTAGCGCCCAACTTTGACGGATGCCCAACTGCTTTCAACTGTCTTCAGCGTTAAAACATTTGAATTAGACGTTATATCGTTCAAGACCAGAATCTTTTTGAACAGCAGAGCGCTAAAATGTTTGCCTTGGCCGTTTTAGCGCTTAGCACCAGCACTTTTTGGCTTTATTTTGCAGCAGGGCGCTAAAACGCTTGACTTTGGCCGTTTTAGCGCCCAACACTTAGAATTCTCCAATTTCTTCATAATCTTCTTTCTTCTCTCTTTTGCTTCTTGAGCTTCATTTCCCTACAAGAACAATGTAAATTTTTAACATAAACTTCAGAAGTTGTATTTAGGACTTTCTAGGACATTAACCCTCTTTTCCATCCATTTAATCACATAAATTAAGCTAATTCATGCTTTAAAACCTTATAAACCAAGGATTTATCACAATTCCCAGATTTGAACATTGCTGTCCTCGGTAATGAATTAAAAACAGAGAAGGAATTGAGATTCTTTACAGATGAAATCCATGAGGATAAACTTCAATTGACAGAAGATCAACATTTCATGATACAAGCTTATAACCATGCAATCTTTTATTTCCTATGATTTGCCCAACCTCATTTGTGACTTTTCAATAGATCAGTAGAGATGATATACATAATCTTCCAAACAAAACACCCCTTCACTAGGAACTTCTAAAAAATTATGAGAATTTAACTCTCTTGTGCTCTAGTGTTTAAGGGTGCACTTATCATTCAATCTTCACTGTACTCAAACTACCATAAGCTTGCCCATCTTCTCACTTTCCACAGTAACAATGATCCATAGAGCATATCAAAAAGGTCTTTGAATAGTTGGCAATATGGCTTGGTATGTGGCTTGACTAGAGGTAGAAATTTATGTTAAAGGGAAGGGTTCAGATTAAATGAATCAGATTCAGATAAGAGAAGGATCACAATATTTATCAGATTTTTTTCTTAATTCCCCCAACTTTCTTCCTTTTCATTCCTTGTACTTTCTTTGAACCTTTCTTCCTCTTTTTTCTTCCAGACACTTTGTGTCTTTAATCTTTTTTCCTTTTTTTTCTTTCTTCTTTTTCTTCTAGACACTTTGTGTCTTTAATCCCTTTTTCTTCCTTTTTCTTCCCTCAGTCTTTTTTTTTAGACACTTTGTGTCTTTAATTCCCTTTTTCCTTTTTCTTCCTTCTTTTCTATATTTCCAACACTTTGTACATTCATTTATTGCAAGAACCACTTTTCTCACAAAGAACTTTCATTCATTATCACTTATCTGAAAATTTTAATCTGAAGGATTGGAATGAATGTAGGCTCTTGGTTTTATAGACAAACAGGCTTAAGCTTAAGGATTTCATTCAATGGGAACATTAAGGTTGGCCATTTAAACTTTCTGGTTCAAGAAGGAAGTGCCTCAATCATTTCTACACTACACATCATAAACTATTTCAAGCAAGAAACAGGGCAAGTTCTAGAGTTATTCATGTAGTGAAGTGCTCTTTGAACAAAATTTTCTGTGTAGACTCAATTTCTCACAGTTCAGAGTGCATGCTTGACTTTCTCTATATGAATCACAACTAATCTCTCTACTCTTTCACATTGAATGAGTCATGCCATCATTTCATTTTAGCTCAACATGCAAGGTATAAGATTGTATCCTTAATTTGATCAATCGTATAAAACTTTGATCAGTCAAATCCTCATGGAATTCCATATCAAAACTGAAATCCAAATTATGTATCAAAACTAAAATCTAAATCACACAAGATAACTTAGAAAAGAAAAGGATTGAGATGTTTCCCTGTTTTTGCTCATCAATTTGTGTGACATCTCCATGAAGTTGCATGCCATTCAATCACACCCAATTCCCAGATTTAAACGTTGTTGTCCCCAGCAACTAATTTAAATCTAAAGTAGCAATTGATCACTGAAACACATTCATATATAAACCAATAGCATCAGTACTATCGCAATGTGCATCATGCAAAAACAGTGAATATCCCAATGTACTTAACCGAATTACAAAAGTAAACTAATAGCAAAATAAAACTAAAAGAAAACTACCCAGATTGATACAACATTCCATGGACATGTTATTAACAATAAAAACTTAACATATACAAAAGAGAGGTAAAAGAATTTGAGAGTGTGTGAAATGAGAATGAGGGAGTAGAATATGAGAGTGTGTGAAACATATGAGATAACCGTATAAATCATATAAATGGACCAGCGCTAAAACGTTGAAATCAGGCGTTTTAGCGCTGGTCTCTAAAGACATGTGCACATTGATGTGCGTAGCATTACGCTAAAACGGTCACGTCTGAACATTTTAGCGCTCTGGACCAGAATTGCTGAAAATAATAAAAATTCAATCTCAATTATTAATGGTGTCTGTCAATGTTGAAAGAACAAATTCCCGGCAACGACGCCAAAAACTTGTTGCTACTTTAGCAAGTGTACTAGTCGTACAAATAATAAAATGATGAGTAAAGATCGTTCCCACGAGGATTTGTGTTCAAGCACCAATTAACCATTTATAATTAAGTTGAATCAAACAATAATTTGTTGAAAGCATTGATAATTGTCACCAGAATTGAATTGTATTAAGACTTGACAAAATAACTAAAATGTGAATCAGAATTTTAAAAACAAGTAATCAGAAATCAATGTCCCTCAACCAAAAACTTATGTAAGAATCAATCCTATTATGAATTATCTCCCATGTGATGTCAATCAACCTTTTTCTTATCACCAAGATGTAATCACTTACTATCCTGGTTGATACATTAATCAAGAACCTCAATCCCTTGGTGATTCTCTTCTTAATACATACATTAAGCACTAAGATTTTAAAGATTACATCAGAGTCCTAGTCCCAATCCCTTGGTGACTAGAACACTGATGATGAAATTGCTAATTACAGAAATAATGTAAACATTCCTATTCTACACTACTCCCTTAATGGAAAGATTTGATAAAGACAATTTCATATCATCACATAAAAGCTAATCATAAAATTCAATCAACCATACATAAATTCATACTTGAGTTCCATTGAATCAGACTACAAAGGACTCTACTCAAACATAATAAAAGAATAAACAGGAGAAGAGGAAAGATCAAACTCCATTGTCATGATGGTTGAGTCTTCAATCTTCAAGTACAATTACATAAAATGTACTAACTATTACAAGAACTAAATCCTAAAGAATTTAGAAAGTCAGAGAAAGTGAAGAGTCAGATCAAATTTATAAAAGATCTGGTCTGATCTCCCCTTCCTAAGTATCAGAGATTATGGGATATGATAGGATATGTCAAATGTGAAGGCCCTTTTGTCTTTTATAGTTTACAAATTACAACTGAATAACAACCAAAAACTGACATGGGCGCTAAAACGTTCACTATTGAGCGTTTTAGCGCCCAACTTTGACGGATGCCCAACTGCTTTCAAATGTCTTCAGCACTAAAACATTTGAATTGGACGTTTTATCGTTCAAGACCAGAATCTTTTTGAACAGCAGTGCACTAAAACGTTTGCCTTGGCCGTTTTAGCGCTCAGCACCAGCACTTTTTGGCTTTATTTTGCAGCAGGGCGCTAAGACGCTTGACTTTGGCCGTTTTAGCGCCCAACACTTAGAATTCTCCAATTTCTTCAGAATCTTCTTTCTTCTCTCTTTTGCTTCTTGAGCTTCATTTCCCTACAAGAACAATGTAAATTTTTATCATAAACTTCAGAACTTGTATTTAGGACTTTCTTGGACATTAACCCTTTTTTCCATCCATTTAATCACATAAATTAAGCTAATTCATGCTTTAAAACCTTATAAACCAAGGGTTTATCACCTAGACTTTAATTGTATGATTGATGTTCTTAGAGAGTTCAAATGAAAATTGTGTATTATATAAATATGTCTTAGAATGATGTGTTGGAGCCATAAATGCAATAAAAATTATTGGTGAAAATGGATTATAACTTAGTAGAAATTTTGTGTGATGCCATGACTTTGTGATGTTGGTTGAATTTAGGATTGTGTAATTGAGTTGTTATATGGTTGTATGAGTTAATAATAGGATTGTATGAGGTGTGGAGTAGTTGAATTGAATTGAAAAACCCTTGGTGTGTGGCTTGGTGCATTTCGGCCAAGAAAGAGAAAATGAGAATTGGAGGTTGTGAAATTGTGTAATTGATATGTTGTGTTGTTAATTGGTAATTTGAAGGGTTGTGTGATGGTTGGATGCTTTGGAAATCAAAGGAGAATTGGTGGGAATGTGTAGAATTAGAAATTGAACCTAGAGTAAATTAAATGACAAAATGAGGCTAAGATGATGTAGGATGCAAATTGGCACCTAAAATGACATTGGGGTAGCCTTGGAATGCTTAAAAAATGAAAAGAAAATAAAGAAAAATAATTTGTATTTTAACACTTAAATGGCTGAACCTCACTTGGTGGGGGGAGGAAAAATCGACGTTTTGTGAATTTGGTGGTTTACCGTGTTCTGATGATCCGTATACGGTCGTTGTAGGTTACCTCCCGCAGATTTGAACCTTGAATCGTGAGCTCGGTGGGTTGCCCTGGGTCCCGGACCAAAGGGATTGTGGTAAGTATTTTGAACCACGTATTTATGCTTGATAATTGGCGTGTGATTGGTGAATGAAAAATTAATTGGGAATGTCCTATGTGTAGGCATTTCTGTTTGTGTACCTAGCTCGGAAAATATATTACGTTGGAGCTGTGGGAGAGGATTATACAGGTAATCCCTTGGTACTGGGGTTTGATCCCCTTGTGTGTTCCACCATGCCCGTTGAGGGTAATGGTAGGAAGTGTATGTAAATAATATAGGATAACATGTTCATGCATATTGTATGTGCGGTGGTACATAGGATGTACCGTGTCTCTGGCCAGTAGACTGTTTGCCTTTGGACGTTACGGACTTCCACTGGATAGGTCTCCGTGAGGGAGTTCCAGTTGACTTGGGGTCGTGGTATGTGATCCGGATAGGAGCACACTAGGAAGTCTCAGGTGGATATGGATAGAGGGTGTCTTGGTTGATGTTCTGGGAACACACCTTGGTTTGAAACCCGTAGGCTTATATGCTGAGCAAATAGGCTGGACGTTACGTGGTTTTGGCATTGACCATTCCAGCTTCGTCGTATTTTGTTCCCTATGCTCCCTTATTTCACTAAATCTCTTGTTTTATCCCGTTTTCGGATGTTATGTTATGTTATTTATATGCATCGAAGTGAGCCATTGGGCGGAGTATTCTCCAGAACCTCTGGATTACTGAGATATATTCGTATATCTCACCCCGCTTTGGGGATTTTATTTCAGGTAGTGCCAGTGGTGTCGTAGCGGCGGGCAAGAAGCCCGCAGGATGATTTGGACATAGGATTATTTTACATTTTGTCGGCCATTGGGCCTAGGCTAAACTTAGGTCATGAACAATGCATATGATTAGGATTATTGTTATCATTTTGTTCATGATGTATTTTGTCTAAGTTTAGTCTTTGAATATCATGTTTTATTTTGGAGTATTTATTTTGTATATTGAAGGAAGATTGTAATATGTCCATTTGGGAAGTTGTAAATTGTAATATGGAGAATTGGTGTAACCATGAAGTATGTAATATGATGAAAGGGCAATAGGCCTATTCTAGGATGTGAATGATGCTTTATGATTTAAAGAATGCATGCAAATGGGATCTTGTGATTGAAATACGTTAAATTGAGAAGGTAAGCATGAATATGTATATTGACTAAATTGGTTATAAACTGAAAGAGTTGTAAGAGCACCAAAGCATTGTTGATCCTTGTGTGCCACCCAGTGATTATTAGGTACAATTTGAGGTTAGAGAACACTTTTGTAAATTTGGGATTTATTGAAAAAACAAATGAAACTCTGGCGAATTTTCTAGAAATTGGCAGAATTTAGGCAAACTTTGGGAGAGCGTATCTCCCTCCACAGAGGTCCGATGGAGACATTCCATACGCTGTTTTGAATCTTGAGATGTCCTCTATCTTGTGTTGAAATTTGAGAAAATTATGGGTTGGGTGTCGACCTGGAGAAGGCAGATAGCACGAACCGCTCATTTGGCCACTGCACATGTGGCTGATCTGGAGCGAGTTTGGGAAATTTATTCCCGCTTCGTTTCTTGGTCAAATGAGGTATATGATATTTAAATTGAAGATTTATGTGTCTAGTTTACTGTATAAAAATTTGAGAGCAATTGGTTGAGTGGATTTTCCAGAATAATTGATTGAGTGAAGGCTATCTGGAGTCGTTTTGAGGTTGGTTGGCAGATTTGCTTGTCCAACTTCAAACGGAGATATCCGAAGCAAACGAGAACTTTACTACTCGTGTGATAGCTTCCTATAAAGGTAATTAAGTCTAGAATAACATAATAAAATATGGGAGGCTTGTAGAATGCGGTTTGTCCGCAGAAATTCAAAGACCGAACCATGTTTCGATAGGTAGAAAACGTAAAAGTGAGATTTTAGCTAAGTGGATTTATGGAACCCCTTAGTGACTTGAGAGATGTAATATATGATATAAAAGTAGTTTAAATAATCATTCCACAGAGAGTTTACAGTTACGGTCACAGCTTTTATTTATTACGTTTTTTATTGTTTTAAATGCTCGCGTAATAAACGGAAAAAGTTTACTCGCATTTTTATAAACGAATTGCTGTGATTGTAACTGCGCTTAATATCATAATTAATGTTAACAATATCGGTGTACAATGGGCTATTACATTGCTGGTGGTAGCTGATGACAATGGCGGAGGATGGTAACTCGTGGTGATGGCTGGTGACAATGACGATGGTTGGTTGATGGCTAGTGGGGATGCTATAGGTGGTCAATGGTTGCCATTGACGGCAGCAGTGGCTTGCTTGTGGCAAGTGTTGACCATCATGTGTCTGACAAAGTTTGTTGGAGAAGAGCATAGAGCTACATTTGAGATTAGAGGAATGTGACATATGTTATCTTAATTCCTATCATGTTCATTCCTAACCCAATTCCCCTCTTAGGACAACTTATCCTTCTATATACATAATAAAATTAGGCAACAGGGATAAGTTTATCATATCATGTTAGTTTACCAAATAATAGATAAGAGCAGGATATGAAATTGTGACCACAAAATGGGCCCTAAAGTCCCATGATCTATCAAAGTTATCAATATAGTTCGCTATCATAATACACTTCCATGGAATCAAACCACATTCAAATTTAGAAACTAAGATGCATACAAATAAATATCTTACAAATTAGTGTCTTTGTAGGACAATTCCTTTATATTTTCCTTAATGTACTTGTATATTTTGAAGTAGAGCTGCAAAGTAGGCTTGACCTGTTGGGTCAGCCCTTATAACTCGTCATGTATGGCGGGGTGGGTTATAACATGAAACTCGCCAACTCATTTAACCCACCCTGCATAAGTGCAGGTCAAAGCGGGTTGAACCCGCCATGGAATGGGTTGACCCGTATAACCTTTTTAAAAAAAATAAAATTACATGATTTACTATTTTGGTTAATGTTATCCATATAACTTTTAAAGGTTTATATGGTTTTTCCTTGTTTTATTCTTTAATCAGTTCCTCCTAAAACAATTCAACTCTTTAGATGAGATGAGATGCAGTTGATACCTGGACTAAAGAAATAATAGTGTTGATTTCAGAATATTATCAAGAGAAGAATTGAAGTGATAGTATAAGTCAATATTAGTACTTATGATACATTTTGTCCGACGCTTTTTTCTTTAGACATTTTTATTCCCAACTAAAATTTCAGTTTGATATTATTAGTTATTAACAAGATGAACATGGCATACGAGATAGGTTCCAATTGTTTAAAAGAAATAGTTGATTTTCTCAGCATCCAAAAATTTGAAATTTATCTAGGAAAAAAATTGCCCTAAATTTAGCAAGTTCACTTTTCCCTTTCTATTTTTTTATTATTATTTGGCGAGCTGGCTAGATGCGTTGAGTTTTGCAACCCACTTTTAAAAGTGGCAGTTTGGTTTGTTTTTAGGTGGGTTGACGACGGGGGCGGTTTCAAAAATTCTAACCAGACCGGATTGCATAATAAGAATCAATTTTTTAGAAAATGGTTTAAGAACTGAACTATTTTACCTAAATTGGTTTAAGAATCGAACCATTTTGTCTAAATTGGTTTCTAACCAAATAAACCAAATTGAATTGAACCAATTATTAACTAGCTCCCCCTATTTCATTTTCCTAAATTTTCATTCTCGATTTCTTCTTTTTTGTAGAACTAATGCTCTCAAGATGACCAATATAAAGATGCAAGAGTTTTGATGATAACAAACAAACATAGAAAGAATACTTCAAAGGATTACAACTTGCAGCAATAAAAAAGAAGTCTAAGAGGACAATAACCAAGTCAATATGTCTGAAGTCCATCAAAACAATTAACAAAGCTAAAAGGAGATCAAGATTCAAGGTACAATGGAAGAACCTAAGTTCAAGACCCCACAAATAGTATATTTATAGGACTTAGACTCAAATTTAAAGATAGTTTATCAAAATTGCATGAATGAGCTCAAAGGGTTTCTTTCTTTTGTAGTGTTAAACATATCTTTTAGATTGCATGATTCATAGTTTTTAAATTCTTGAAAATGATTTGAAAACCCGTGAAAAATGTTCTTAACATGTCTTAGAACCTTGAAATATTTTTCCAAGTCAAGAACATGCTTATGGGAAGGTTTGAAGGCATGAATCCAAGGTATACCAATTTGGACTGCATAATTTGTTGTTGTCATGAAGGGATTTGAATTCCCTCCCTGTTTGGCATTCAAATTCTTCGTTGTTAGTTGAAGGAATTTGATTCCGTTACAAAAAGGATTTGAATCATTCACTATTATTTAAAGTGATTTGAATCGTTTACGAAGAGGATTCGAAGCCTTACTAGCCAATAAGTCTTGTAAAGGCTAGTAACGACTATATTTTAACAAAAACTTATATATACTAATCTATTACGCCTCTAACCACTTCTAATCACTATTCCATTAATTATTCAGTTTTAATTGATTGATTTCATTACACCTTCTTTCTTTTCATTCATTGATTCATTCTCTTGATCATTTATTACCTTTGAGCTTCATTCTTAATATGCATCATTACCAATAGGTTTTAGCATGTATTATTTGTACTTTGAGAGTACATAGTCATTGTTAAACTCTTTCCCATTGTATTCTTGAGTTAAAGGGGTTTTGAGACCCATTATATTTGAGAGGTAACTAAATATCTAGGTAAATTTGGAGTGAAGTATAAGGTTGCCAAGTACCCGTAAACTTGTTGGATTGTAGACGTTTATCGAGCACCCATGAAACTTGACCATTGGTGAAAAACTTGATTGTGTGCCTTTTCAATTTGAGCGTAGGTCATAAGTGGTGGTGATTGTATCAGATATATTTAGTTTGTAATTTCTCTAACTCTCAACTCTTTATTTTAGCTTTAAATTGTTATATTTGATCGTAATTGCTTGTTCATTAGTTTATATATTAATCATACACTTGTATCTTCATTTGCAATTAATTGTGCTATTGAAGAAATATTTTTTTCAAAATATCAAAGGAAACATTATGTAAAAGAATTTTGTAAAACTGAATTCACCTCACTCTTAGTTTTGAAGTCACTTATCTAACATTTTCCCACATTCGTTTCTCACCTTATTCTACCTTAACTCATACTAAATTTGTTGCAGCGAACACTTTTTATTCACATTCTTTCTCTCTAATTTTCTCCATTTCTTCTCCGTTTTCGCCATTTCCTTCCGTTTCTAAACTTCACAGTCTCTAATAAAGCTTTCGATTCAAATTCGTTTGGATTCAAGTTTCATCTTGTAGTGTTAATTGATTTTCATTCTCGTTTTTGGTGTTACTCTTAAATTTATTTTATTGGGCGCCTTGAACTTATGATCTGTCATTTTTGTGCTTAGATTTTGCCATGTGCTATTTGTTTTGTGATGCGGATGCCATGTCATTTTGATTTTAACATTTAGGTGATGAGTGTGATTTAGGTTTGTTGGTTGAGCATTTCATGAATCTCAAGCTGGTTTAATTTCTACAATGCTAATTTGTTAGAATGAAATTATTCTTTTATGAAAAATAAAAAAAGAAGACTGATGATAATAAACCTGTTAGTTTGTCATTAAAGTCAAAATCATAACTTATTAAAATATTTTTAATTTACTGAAATATTCATGGAACTTCTAATTTTTAATTTAGAGAACAAAAATTGCAAGAATTTAGTCCATAAGAAATTTTCATTATATTTTTTTCATATTGGGGTAAAAGATAATGAGTGCTCTATAAGTTTTTATGGTAGATCTCTATAACCATGCTCGTGATAAATGAAATTTAAGAATGTAATATTTGATTAGTTGGAAAACAATTTTTTTGTATACAGCAAAGTCTAGATACATTGTCATTTTTTATTTTAATCTAGACTTTTACTAATGTCTTATTTTATATATATATATATATATATATATATATATATATATATATATTTGGTAAAAGAAAGGGCAAAGCCCCAACAAAGAAAGAAAAAACAAAAAAAACTAATCTAAAATTACTGAAACTCTACGAGGCCTACTGCCACCAGCCATATTAGCTTGAAGCAGGAGACTAATACCAGGAGGAGGGTCTTCAAACCACATGAAGTTTTCATGCACCCTATAATTAACACCCAAGTTAGCAAGTCAATCCGCATAAGAATTACCCTCTCTGAAAGTGTGAGTTGCACGGATCTGCCAGTCCTTTGAAAGCCATGCCCTTATACGAGTCAAGAGGTGAGACTCAAGAGTTGCATCACCTTTTTCAGTGAGCATAGTGATTACACTACTAAATCACTTTCCAGAATAATTTTTTTCCAACCCTTAGACCAAGTTGTTTCCAATCCCTTGAGGACTCCCAACAATTCTGCCATATATGCGTGGCATATTCCGATGTTGTAAGCAAAGCCCCCCAACCAACGCCCTGACATATCTCTAAAAAAACCTCCACAGCCAGCCTTACCAGGACTACCCCGAGCAGCCCCATCAGTATTTAGTTTGATCCAACCAACCTCTGGAACAACTCATCGATAAAACTTCACACCATACTGATTAATGAGTCTGTCATTCTTTGAATTCAACCAGCATTGATGGAAATATGTGGCAGTCTTCCTTATTGTTTGAAGTTTTATGTGACCATCCACCAATTGATTTTGATGAACTTTAAGATTATGCCAAAACCAAGCTTACCAGTAGGTGCATAAAAACAAAGTTATCCAAGGGATATTATAGATAGATGGTTTATCGCTATCTAAATTATAATTCAACCAATCAAAAAGGTCCCCTTCAAAGAAAATATTCCAAAATTTCAAAGGAATGCAGTGCTTCCATATTCCTTTAATCACGGTGCAATCCCCCAAGGCATGTAAAACAAATTCACTATGTTCAGAACACATCGGACAAAGAGGATTTTGATCCCCCCCAAATACTAGCCCATTCTTTAGTGGGAACCCGACCATGCAAAAGTTTCCAAGCAAAAATTTTCAATTTTTGAGGCCCTTTCCAAAGCCATACCTTCATCCATGGTTTACCCAAATCATCATCACTATGGTATTGCCTGTAGAAACTGTCATAGAATCCTCTTACAGATCCTTCCTTTAACTCTTGAAAGCACCACTTCATACGATTAGCTCCATCATCAACGCAAGGCGGAAGGTAACTCTTTATTCTGAGTATTGTTTTCGTCGATAAAAAGTGATTACACCTAGGGGTGTAAATGGGCCTGGCTGGCCTGGCACGGCCTACAGCCCGGCCTGCGATGAGCCTGGACTGGCCTGGCCTTTATACATAATAGAGTAGGCTTAGGCTATTAAGAGAGCCTTTTTAGTAAATAGGCCATAGGCCAATTAAGTCAAGCCTGGCCTAAAGCCTTGTAGGCTGGCCTACTTAATTTATTAAAATAAAATAATTTTTTTATTCTAGGTGGCTAACTGGCTAAGCACTTTCAAGTCCAACCCTAATTTCATTTCGTGCAGCGCCGCTTCTCATCTTCTTCTCACGTCTTCAGTGTCTTCTTCTCGTTCTCAGTTCTCACGCTCATTTCTCAGTTTCCTCCTTCTCTTCGACGTGCTTGTAAGTTGTCGCCGGCCATTTCCAACAAAATCTGTTTAGGTACGCTCTCTCTCTCCCCTCTATTTCTCCTAATCTTTTTCTTTCTCTCCCAAAAGCCCACTTTCGTGATCTTCTTTATGGTACACAGAACTTGAAGAACCATCCTTTTTCTGTGTGCGTGCGAAATCGAAGGAGCAACAAGGTTGAGTGTACTCCTTCTCTCTATTTTCTTCAACGAATTTTACAGATTGTGGGTAAGAACTTTTCTTCCCTCTTCTATTTTTTTGGATTTTATGGTATAAAGATAAAAATTAAATGGGGAGTGCTGCATGTAGGGGAGAGACAGAGAGTGGTGTTTGTCATCGGTTATTGTTTGGTGTACTTTACTAAAATCAATTTCCCTCTGTTTGGAATGAGTTTCTGCACTTTGCTCCGTGACTCTCTACACTCTGTACTCTGACATTCATCATAGAGCATGAAAATGCAGTAATCAGGAATCACAAACCAGCATATATCCATTTTTTAAAATTAAATTGAAAATGTATTGTGATTTTTACTAACTAAAACTTAAGAGTAGAAATACTCTTATTTTCTTACTTTATAGACAAATTAATTTAGAGTACGCTGATATTAGGATTTAAGATTTTAACTCGGTCTGTATGTTACAAATCCAAGTTAACAAATATTTAAATATGGCATCTGCATTTTTTTGGCGTAACTCATCTAAAGTTTTCTCGCCTTTATGTTCCTATCTTAATTCAATTTTCATTATGGCTGTTTTTGCTGCATGTGGAAGGCACTGGCTAGAGAGTAACCGCAAGCTTGGTTGACCATTCAATTGTTGTTTATCTGTTTTGTACATAGTTGATGTCATATTTTTATTGTTGTTTTTTTTACAACTAAATGATCACTGATTCAATGCAAGTCTGCAACCTTCACTGAATCATTAATGTTTACATAGTCTAATCTCCTCCAAATTGGTTAGAAGAGGCCCCAGATTTGCTTCAGGATTTTTTTTAGCAGATCTTGTTTTTGTTCACTGAAATTTGTTTAGTTAAACCTTCACATCTAAAGGCTTTCCTGGCTATATATATAGTTTTGTAATTTGGGTTTTTTTTTTGGATAGCTGTAATTTGGGTTTCTATTTGGTGCTGCCAATAAATATATTTGTCTCATTATATATGTCTCATCTCTCACCAGGTTTGTGATTGCTCTGTTTTTTGTACCTTTTTTTATAGGCATAGAAAATGGACTCTACTCCAAGTGCAAGTGGTAATGCTATTGTTAGCGTACCAAGTGACCCCAATCAACCTCAAGTAAGGAATGAACAAGAAGAAGAAGTAACTGATAGTGCTATAGCTGCTACTGATTCTGTAGTTGCAGCAGATTCTGCAGCTGCACCAGATTCTGCAGCTGCTGGTGATAGTGAAAATTCAGTCATAGAAAAAAAAAGGCGAAAAACACCAACTGTTTGGAATGAGTTTCATGAAGTTACTCTCCCCAATGGTCAACGAAAAGCAGTTTGCAATTATTGCAAAGCTAAATTTGCTACGGGTGGGTGTGGAGCTAGCACTAGCCACTTGAGGAGGCATTCAGAAAGTTGCTTGAGAAGGAAAATAGACCAATCACGACTAAAGCAGTCAACAATATCATTTCAACCTACAAGTTCTGCCTTGAACCCTTTCCTTACGCCAGGAGGTAAGTATTCTAATCTAAAGATGAGAGAAATTATTGCTACTGCTATCATGGTACATAAGTATCCTTTTAGCATTGTAAAGGACACTGTTTGGATGTGGGCTTTTAAGTTTGCAAATCCTGATTTTGAGAAAGTTTCACGTCAAACAATAAAAAGTGATTGCATGGCAATATATCAGGCAGAAAAGAAGTGTCTTAAGGCTGAATTAATGAATGTGAATAGGAGTAGTATAACCACTGATATGTGGAGATCTAATCACCAAGTTGCTGAGTATATGGTCATCACTGGCCATTATATTGATTCAGAATGGAAATTACAAAAAAGAGTGTTAAGTTTTATCAAAGTGCCACCTCCAAGACGTGGGGTTGATGTTGCTGATGCAATATTCAAATGTCTGGAATCATGGGTGTTGGACGTTTAGCAAGTGCACTAGTCGTACAAGTAATAAAATGATGAGTAAAGATCGTTCCCACGAGGAATTGTGTTCAAACACCAATATACCATAGAAAACTAATTTGAATCAAATAAGAGTTTGTAAAAATCATGAATAATTTGTCACCAGAAAATTGATTGTAAGTAATTTGACACAAAGTAAATATGGATTAGGAATTAATAAAAACAACAAGTAGTCAGAAAACAACTTTCCTCCATGATAACCCATATAAAAATTGATCATATGATGAATTTGTTTCCATGTGATGTTAATCAACCTTTTACTTATCATCAAGATGTAATCCCTTACTACCCTGATAGATACATTAATCAGAAACCCCAATCCCTTGGTGATCCCTTTCTTAATACATGCATTAATTACTAAGGTCTTAAGATCACATCAGAATCCTAGCATCAATCCCTTGACTACTAGAATTCTGATGTTGAGATTATCAAATACAGAAGTCATATAAACATCCATGTTCTATACTACTTCTTTGATAGAAATAATTAACTCAGAAAATCTCAAATCAACACATGAAAAATACTTTATCATATTAATCAAATCAACATAATATTATCATGGAGTTCCATTGCATTCAGACTACAAAGACTCTACTCAGACATGACTAAGGAATAAATAAGAGAAGAAGAAACAAACTTCATTTCCATGTTGAAAGTCTTCAATCTCCAAACTATTACAAGGAAATCCTAATACAAAAACTAAGAGAATTTAGAGAGAAGTCAGACTAAATTTAAGAGAGAGAGAGAGTTCAGATCCCCCAGATTCTGATCTAAGTGTCAAGGCTTTGCCTTATATAGTGTTACAATTAAAAACAGAAAACTGATGTGGGCGCTAAAACGTCCATAAGTGGCCGTTTTAGCGTCCATGCTTTACGTATGCTCAACTGCTTTTAACTGATTTCAACGCTAAAACGTTAAGGAATGACCGTTTTAGCGTCCAAACTTGGTGAATGCTCAACTAACTTTAACTGACTCCAACGCTAAAACGTTTGATTTGGACGTTTTAGCGGTGAAGACCAGAATCTTTTTCCACTTTAGGGCGCTAAAACGCATATTGCAGGCCGTTTTAGCGCCCAAGACCAGCAATTTTCCATCTTCTTAGTGTAGCAGCGCGCTAAAACGCTCTGTGTGGACGTTTTAGCGCTCATCACCAGCAAGTTTTGGCCTCTTCCTGTAACAGGGCGCTAAAACGCTCAGTGTGGACGTTTTAGCGCTCAACACTTAGGCAATTTTTCTCCTCTTGAGCTCCAGAATCTTCTTCCTTCTCCAGTTGTCTTTCAAGCTTGCTTTTCCTACAAGAATCATACAAATTTCCAATAAAGCTCTTGAACTTGTAATTGAGGACATCTTAGGACATTAACCTTGTTTTTCATCATTTAATCAAACAATTTGATCCTAATTCCTACTAAAAACCATGATGAACTAAGGGTTCATCACAATTCCCAGATTTGAATATTGTTGTCCTCAGCAATAACTTTAAAGACAGAGAAAGACTTGAGATTCTTTACACATGAAATTTATGAGGTTGGATTGAAATATGACAGATCAACTTTCCAAGATACAATCTAACAACCCAGCAATCTATCTTTTACTATGACTTGCTTAACCTCATTACAATGACTTTCAACAGATCAGTAAGATGAAATGCAGAGACCTTCAACACAAAACACCCCCTCACTTGGAACTTCTCAAAAATTGTGAGAATAAACTCTCTTGCACTCTAGTGTCTAAGGGTGTACTCATCACTCAATCTCCACTGCACTCAAACTACTATAAGCTTGCCCGTCTTCTCACTTTCCATAGTGATAGTGATTCATAAGCAGAACAAAAGAGGCTTTTGGTGGTATGACTTGACTAAGAATAGGATTCTGTATAGAAGAAGGAAAAATGGCTTGGCATGTAGTTGGCTAAAGGTAGGATTTGATGTTGCAGAAGGTTAGATAGATGGATCAGATTCAGATAAGAGGAGGATCTCTATTGAATTTATCTATGTACTCCTTAATCCTTCTCATTCTCTTCTTCCTTTTCATTTACTCTTTTCACCACCTTTTCTACAACTTTTCTTTTTCTTGAACTTCCTTCCTCCTTTTCTTCCAACTTTCAACACTTTGTGTTGTTTTGATTTCCCTTTTTCCTCATTTCCTTTTTCTTTTCCTTTTCCTTTTCCAAACCAAGCACTTTGTGCCTTTACTTCCTCATTTCCCCCTTTTTTTTATTGCATTCTTCTTTTTCTCCAAATTTCCAACACTTAACACTTAATATTTTTGTTCATTGCAGAAACACCTTTCTCCTACATAGCTTTCCTCCTTACCCCTTATCTGAACACATAATCTGAATATTTAGGATCTGGAATAAGTGCAGGGCTCTTAGTTTTATCACAAAAATTTTGGCTTAAGGCTTCCATGCAATAAGAAAATTTGGTTCAAAAGAAAAATGCCTCAATGAGCTCTACTTTACAAACCATGAACTATTTCAAGTTAGAAACAGGGCAAGTTCTAGAGTTACTCATACAGTGAAGTGCTCTCTGAACAAAAAAAATTCTGTATAGGCTCAATGTCTCACAGTTCAGAGTGCATGCTTGAATTCCTCTATATACATCAACCTGATCTCTCTACTCCTCACATAACATGAGTCATGCAAACATATCATTTAGCACATATGCAAGGATTTCAAATTGCATCAAAAATGTTTAATCCATCATGTAAAACTTTGATCATCCTATCCTCATAAAATTCACATCATCTCAACTCTAAATCCAACCTTTGTACATATAAAACACTTCCTAAACTACCTAAAACTATATTCACAGGAATTTAAAAGAAAGGATTGAGATGTTTCCCTGTTTGTGGCTCATCAACTGTGTGTCATCATCAACTGTGTGATACCACCATAATCATGTCATTCATTCACACCCCATTCCCAGATTTAAACGTTGCTGTCCCCAGCAACTAATTTAAATCTAAAAAGCAGTTGACAAATTCTGAAACACATTCACATATCAACAAATAGCATCAGTACTATTTCAAAAGTGCATCATTCAAACAGAGAATCTCAATGTACTAACAAATATACAAAATGAAAATAATACCACAAGCAACTAAAAATATCCAAAATAAAACCATAAAAACAGAAAATGTATAAAAACAAAATGAGAAGTCTAGTCAGTAGACTCTTCATCATCACTAAACACCAAATATGAGCCTGGATCAGCAGTAGGCAAGGGGTTGTACTCAGGATCAATACCCCTGTCCTCATCCATAGCACCAGTATCAGCAGCAGCAGCAGCAGTGGTCTCTGTGGTAGTAGCATCAACACCAGGCTGTCTCTCTGGAGTGGGTGCAGCATGGGAAGATGTAGCACCATCAGCAGGCGCAGCTCCATCCACATGATCAGCATAATGAGTCCGGGCCATTGCCTCAAAGGCTTCCTCCTCATCAGAATGAGGGTATACAGCAGGCTGGTAATCAATAACATCTAAGCCCTGAGCCTCACATATAGATTTCAACATCGTCACCATATATGTCTGAAATGAGTGCTGGCTGGACTGCATAAACCGGAGACGCCTGCGCAAATGTCTCATTCGGAAGTCAGTGTTCACCGTCCATTGCTCCCCTGACCTTAGCCTCTCTTCGAATTCATCATCACTCTGAGTTGTAGATTTCCTACCAGGAGTCAATCCTGTGACCTCCCCTCCTCCTATCTTCAATTGCTTTGTTATCATTGCGGCATCAATTGTAGGGTGCAATTTAGTTGGTGCCCCATTATCAGTAACATCTACACCAGCTTTCTGACAAAGCAACTGAATCAAGGAACAGTGACCCAAAGCAGCAGAGTCACTGTCAGAGTGAGCCATATCATAAATGTTGTCCTGAAGGAGAATAGGAAGTTCCACCTTCGCCCTTGTCATGATAGTGTGAATCAGGACAGCTCTCTTCAGGATAACCTCTGCCTGGTTGGAAGAGGGCATGACATTTGAGATTACAAAGTGAAACCAGACTCTAGCCTCACCATTTAAATGCCTCAACCAAATCAACTTAGGAGCAACCTTATCCTTGGTTAACTCCCAAGTTTCACCAGGTTTGGCTATAGTCTGCAAAATAGGCTCAGCTGCCCCCATCTTGGTCCAGGTGTCAAAGTTTGGGTCACTTCTCCTTGGTGGAATTTCAATATTCTGCCAGTTTCTCCTGAACTCACAACTGGCATTGTGGATATAGTCACAGAACCTTATCTTCAGCAGCTTTTGGATGGTGTGAGCATCATACTTCACTTTCTTTCCCCTCACCCAGCTAGTGAAGGTCCTCTGGCCTCCTTGATCTCCATTAAATGCATTAGCAAAGAATTCCCTTGCTATGTTAGGACTGCTATCACCCAATATTCTTCCAAAAGTTGCCCAATCCCTGGTCTTCAGCTGAGACTGAAACTGAGGATATTCATCCTGTTCTAGAACAAATTTTCTTTCTCTCACAAATGGCCTCTTGGAAGTCTTGTCAGTATACCGTTTCTCATGTTCCTCACTTTTCCAAAAGTGAGCATCAAACTGTGGGGTAGGCTCAGCTTCAGTATCTCCTCCTTGATTCACTCGTGCTCGCTTCTTATATCTCTTTTTCCCTTTTGTAGCAGGAGCTGGTTGAGAAGGAGAAGACATTGTGCCTACACAACAAGAGAAAATCAGTCTAAATGTCAAACAATTACATATCATGAATCCAATTCCACAATTCCCAGATTTAGAACTCTTGTAGTGGGGAATTTGGATCAAAACATGTATGAATTACAACCCCACAATGCCATAATGTAGACCCTCAATTTTGTATGAAACAGGGCCTGGGCGCTAAAACGGTCACACTGAGCGTTTTAGCGTCCTGACCTTAACCGTGTGTAAAAACTGGACGGGCGCTAAAACGGTCACACTGAGCGTTTTAGCGCTAGACCTTAAACGTGTGTAAAAACTGGACGGGCGCTAAAACGGTCACACTGAGCGTTTTAGCGCTAGGCCAATTTTTGGGTCAGGCATTTCCACGAACACCTTGTGTGTGTGTACGCTGGGTTGTTGTTTGAAGACAATTTAGAACCAACACGCGCTGGATTTGTTGTCTCATTCCCAAAATATCAGTCAAAAGCAATAGTTCAGGAGAATAATACAAATAAAACTAAATCAACATGCAATCCTACGAATGATACAGGCAATCAACATGTGAAATGCCCTAGAAAATGCCCAATAATCGCATGCTTCAGATATGATATGTGATGGAGGGAAATGAGATGAGTTACATACCTTGATGTTGATGAGAGGATGTGGAAGAAACTACGAAGATGGATGATACAAATGTGAGATAAGGAGTGCGTTGTGGAAAACAGAGGCAAAGTATAAGAATGTAAGAGTAAAAGAGAAGAGGAACTCTGTTATATCGAATTAGTGACAGGGCGCTAAAACGTTGACTTACCAGCGCTTTAGCGTCCTTGTCCAGAGAAAAATGCACACTTTGTGCAGCACAGCGCTAAAACGGTCAGACTGAGCGTTTTAGCGCTGTTGGCCAGAGTGCATGGATTGGTGTTGTTAGTGAACGCTAAAACGCTCATAATGAACGTCTTAGCGTGCACCACCAGAGAGTTTCATAATGATGGAACTCTTGGGACGCTAAAACGGTCAGGGTTGACGTTTTAGCGCCCAACACATAGCAAAAAATTTCTCTTTGATTTTTCAAAAAATTTCCCCCTTTTCTTCTTCATCTTATGGATATGGTATGAACATGGAATTACATACCTAGTTCAGTGGGTTGCCTCCCACTCAGCGCTTGTTTAACGTCACGAGCCTGACGGGTATGATCTATTTTACCTCTAATAGAGCAACTGTCAGTAGTTGCCTATCCACAACACTTCCAACATATAACTTCAATTGTTTACCATTGACTGTAAAACTTCTGTCCGAATCCAAAGAACTGATTTCTACAGCCCCATACGGTTTCATATCTTTTACCACAAACGGTCCAGACCATCTAGACTTTAACTTCCCTGGAAACAGCTTCAACCTGGAATTGAACAGAAGTACTTGATCCCCCACCTTGAAGTCTCTAGGTGTGATCTTCCTATCATGCCATAGCTTTGTCTTTTCCTTATACAAACTGGAACTTTCATAAGCAGACAAATGAAACTCATCCAATTCATCCAGTTGTAATAATCTTTTCTGTCCCGCTGCTTTGGAATCAAAATTCAGATATCTCACAGCCCACAAAGCCTTGTGCTCCAATCCAACTGCAAATGGCATGCTTTTCCAAACAGCAACTGAAATGGAGACATCCCAATAGGAGTTTTGAAAGCGGTCTTATATGCCCATAAGGTGTCATCAAGTTTCTTGGACCACTGGGTCCTAGCATTCCCAACAGTCTTCTCCAATATTCTCTTCAATTCCCTGTTGGAAATCTCAACCTGACCACAAGTCTGTGGATGATATGGAGTGCTTATTTTGTGCCTCACTCCATACTTAGCCAAGGCATACTCCACCATCCTATTATCAAAATGAGTGCCCCCATCACTAATGATAGCTCTAGGGACTCCAAATCTTGAAAATATATTCTTTCTCAGAAAAGCAATCACCACCCTGGAATCATTGGTTGGTGTAGCTATAGCCTCAACCCATTTGGAAACATAATCAACTGCCACCAATATATACTTGTTAGAGTAGGAAGAAGGGAAAGGTCCCATAAAATCCATACCCCAAACATCAAAGATCTCCACTTCCTGGATATTGTTCAACGGCATTTCATGTCGCCTAGAAATATTCCCAGTTCTCTGACAGTTGTCACATGCCTCCACAAACTTCTTTGCATCCTTGTATAAAGTGGGCCAGTAGAAGCCACTCATCAATACTTTTGCTGCAGTTATCTCACCTGCAAAATGTCCACCATATGCAGAACCATGACAATGCCACAACACATCCTTCTATTCTTCCTCTAGAATACACCGTCGGATCACACTATCTGAACATCTATAGAAAAGATATGGCTCATCCCAAATATACCTCTTAACATCATGCAGAAATTTCTTCCTCTGTTGCCATGTTAAATCCTTAGGCATCAATCCAGCAGCTTTATTATTGGCAAAATCAGCAAACCATGGTGGGGTACTGATAGATAAGACTTTATCCCCAACCATCTCTGTTACAGCACATATTGCCAAAACATGTTCATCAGGAAACTCTTCTCTGATAACTACTTCCGGTCCTTCTTGAAGCTCTTTTTCTGTAATCCTGGATAAGTGATCAGCCACCAAATTTTCAACTCCCTTTTTGTCTTTGATTTCTACCTCAAACTCTTGCAACAGTAACAACCAGCGGAGCAATCTGGGTTTAGCATCCTGCTTGCTTAACAAATACTTTAAAGCTGCATGGTCAGTGTAAACAATAACTTTTGATCCTAACAGATATGGCCTGAATTTGTCAAATGCATACACAATAGCCAGTAATTCTTTTTCTGCAGTAGCATAATTCTTTTGTGCATCATTTAAGATCTTACTGGCATAGTAAATGACATGCAACAATTTATTCACTCTTTGGCCCAATACCACTCCTACGACATAGTCACTGGCATCACACATTAATTCAAATGGTAATGAAAAATCAGGTGCCATCATGATAGGTGCAGTGGTCAACTTTTCTTTTAAAACATGAAATGCATGCAAACATTCATCATCAAACAGGAATTCTTGGTCCTTAACTAATAACTTGCATAAGGGCTTAGCAATTTTTGAAAAATCTTTTATGAACCGCCTATAAAATCCTGCATGACCAAGAAAACTCCTCACACCCTTAACATTTACAGGTGGAGGAAGTTTCTCTATCACAGAAATTTTTGCCCTGTCCACCTCAATTCCATTCCTAGACACCTTGTGTCCAAGAACTATACCTTCTGTCACCATAAAGTGACACTTCTTCCAGTTCAAAACCAAATTACAGTCTAGACATCTTTTCAAAACAGAATCTAAATTCCCTAGACATACATCAAAATCAGAACCAAATACAGAAAAATCATCCATAAAAATTTCAATGCATTCTTCTATCATATCAGAAAAAATGGAAAGCATGCACCTTTGAAATATGGCAGGAGCATTGCATAAACCGAAAGGCATCCTCCGGTATGCGAATATTCCATATGGACATGTAAAAGCAGTCTTCTCTTGATCCTCTGGTGCCACAGCTATCTGATTGTACCCTGAATAACCGTCCAAGAAGCAATAGAAAGCATGTCCTGCCAACCTCTCTAGCATCTGATCCAAGAAAGGAAGTGGAAAATGATCCTTCCTGGTTGCCTTATTCAGCCTCCGATAATCAATGC